>NW_026716716.1:0-21465 GCF_029784015.1 Lycium ferocissimum
CAATGCTCCACGTTCAAGTACTAACCCGAGAACATTCAAACAAGATTCAAGAACACTTCCAACAATCCGCACAATATTCAACACAACCCCGCCAATATACAATGCAACCAAAACCTTCCAAGTTCAAGAAACAACAACAACACATTCCGTTCTTCCAAATTCACAAACTATACCAACAATCCACACGTTAACCACATCATTCTCATAAAAACAAGAAACTATATTGAGATCACATTAGGTTCCAAAACAGCCCACACGATTTCAAATTTCATTTGGATCATTAAACCTTCATTTTCATCATAGAATCCACAACACAACAACCAAAATACTAAATAAAATTAGTTCATCACCCATACACCATACAACACCTACACGGCTACAACATCAACACCATACTTTCATGAATTTCATTCATTTCCACACTCCACAACATACACAAACCATGCATAACATATGAAAATGAAGATTAAATTTTACCTTCTTCACTCAACTTCTTCACTCGGCTATGGTGGTGTTTTGCAAAAATAAACGCTTTGCTTGCTCCAACAACTACTCCATGTTAACAAGGACCTTCCAATTGGTAGGAAAGCTAGAAGAAAATAATTTTTCTTGATCAATTTTTAGGGGCCATATTCGGCCAGCCCCTTGGCCGAATGGTTCTCCTTCTTGTTCTTCAAGTTTCTCAAATTTTCTAGAGTTTGCAAAATGATGAATTGTGCCTTGCTTAGTCATATCTTGTATATATATATATATATATATATATATATATAGCTCCCACAAATATAAGATGAACACATGTACCATTTCATGGCATAAGGTAATTGGTCGGCCATAGGGTGGGACCCACTCCCAAAGTACACTCGCCACTTTGGCCCTTTTGGCCATTCCATGAAATGATTTTTGCAACTTTTAGCCCCAAGTTTTCCTTAATATTTCCACACCAATAAAATTCATAAACAACTTATACACTACACCAAATCGAAAATTAGCCTTGTCCTTAACTTATCGCAACTAACTTAAAATATTCCCATGTACAAAATACGGGATATAACATCAGCTACAATCGTAGGAGCATACCTAGCTAGTGAATTAAAAAGAGACTGTACTCCCGAACACTCATGTTCCCCTGACCTAAATTTAGAAATTGATCAACTCAAGCCCGTCGGGCCTCTGCTGGCAGATAGTGCTGAAGACAAGCCTCAGTGAACTCCAGCCATATTGCTGGGGTTACATTAGCCCTCTAGACAACACCCAGTTCTCACACCACTGAACAACAACATCTCGCAACCGATACAAAGCCAATTCTACTAACTAAGTGTCTGAAGCATGCATTACCCGCTATGTCCTCAGCATCCAATTTATAAAATTCTGCAAGTCCTCATCTTGTTTCAATCCAAAGAATTTTGGAGTGTCCAAATTGAAGAAGTCTTGAACCCTGGCACTAACAACCCTATCCCCATAACCAGTACCTTGACGCTAGGCATGAGCAGCCACTAACTGAGTCAATAATGGAATAGCATGTAGCATCTCCTGGCCCGATGCCTCATATTGAGGAACTTGAGGTACTGTAGTCGCAGCCTCTAGGGTCCGCTGGGGCGGAAGGGCTATGAGAAGATCGGGGACGTGGGGCTCACTCCCGGGGGACTCACCCCGGGCCTTCATCTACCGGTGGCACTCGACCGGGTACCCTCATCTCCGGCGGCCTTGCCGCTTCCGTCCGCCAAGCTCTCCTCATCACAGGCATCGGTGAAATCATAATACGTTATTAGAAAAGAAATCCTGATGGTACGGCTCTATCAGACGATCTAAGATAAGAAAGAAGGACAATCTTCCTAAATGCCCTGTAGCCTCTGATTTATAAGTGTGGCGCACAACACACCATAAACAAGACTCTGCTACACACAGCTTGTAGACAACCTTAGGACGTAACTGCTCTGATACCAAGTTTGTCATGACCCAAACTGAAGGGCCATGACGGGCACCCGATATCTACCTGCTGAGCACCACAAATCGTACTTCCATATCATAATCAGAGTGGACCTCAACGGTCACCAAATTAAAATCTGCTAAATCATATGAGAATTATGCTAAAAAAAGAATGAGGCCAAAACGTACTATATGACTAAGCTAGACAAGAACAGTGCAAGCCGACAAGGCTATCATGAAATACTATACATCAAAAATATAAACCGGAGGGACCATCTAATGTCTACTAACCTACGACTATTTACAAGCCTCTACTGGAGTATCTAAAATAATAGGGTCGGGACAAGGCCCTGAAATCTTTGTATGTACACAAAAGTATAACGTACCAAAAACACAACAGGAACTCCAAAATACGAGAAGTGCTCCATTGTCAGCTGAACGGCAGCCTAAGGGGGCGGATTGTCAACCTGTCTATCTATACTTGCGGGCATGAAAAGCAACACCCCGTAAAAGAGACGTCAGTACAGACAAAGTACTGAGTATGTTAGGCATGAAAGGAACTTGAAAGAGACATAAGAGAACATAGGATGAAATGTAAGCAACCTGTATGTCTGAACTGCCTTTGTGGGCCAATGATATGCACAAATACGGTGTATGCATGCATAAGGGTCACATATATATATGTGTATATAAATCCTATTAAGCCTCTGTGGGAATCCCATCGTATCATATCGACCTATGTGGGCATCATCATCATCATTATCATCATATGACCAGATGATCAGGTGGTAGTGCGTATATAACACCGTCACCTTCGCCATACCACATACATATGTATAATACATAATATTTCACACCCCACCCTTGTTTTCCAAATATCCCATGATCCCTTTATGTGAATCCATAAATGTTTTCCAAGAATATTCTTATTCTCAAAAGCTAGAAATTCATGATTCATAGAGTTCATGATTCAAAGGCATGACTTCCTTCTTGATAATCCATTAATATTTTCTAAAATTTTCCTATTTTTCGAGTCAAAGATTTATGATTCTATAAGCTTTTATGACAATAACAACAGACATGTTTTTTGTCACGACCCAACAGGAAGGGCCGCGACGGGCACCCGGTGCTAACCCACCCGGGCACCTCTTAACATACTTTCACCTTTCATCTAGGTGAGCCACATGGCTAAATCATACTTTTCAGTCATCATCATTCTAATCTCATTGGGCGACAATTCATTTTATATCAACATTAACAACTATGCCTAAATATACATGTACATAAGCCGACGAGGCTTGACAAAATAATATCGCAAAATATAGGCCGACAAGGCCAAACACATCTAACCATATACGCATGTCTACGAGCCTCTAAGAAGGGTATATCATATCATATAGGCGGGACAGGACCTTGCCATGCCCATGAATATATACACAAAAGAATCTATACCAAAAGTTGTAGCTCCGAATGAGGTGGAGTTCCGCTATGTAGTCCCTGAGAAATATAGCTATGGATCAAGTCTGTCTTCCGGGCCACCTGCGTCCACAAACAAAAAGATGTCAGTACGAAGAATGTACTGAGTATGTAAAGCATGATCAACATCAATATGAAAGCATAATAGATGACATATGAAATAGCATAAGATGGGAGATAATAGTATCATCGTCATGGCACTTACTTGCCTTTCATAGGGACATTACATTTCTATTGCGTATCCGAGTCCATACATCCATATCCGTATCCGTATACGTATCCATACTTATTTACCTTTCGTATCCATTTTCGTATTCGTATTCATATTTCCATTCATGCTCATATTCATATCATATACATTGCATATACGTAATCTTTACATAGCATTTACATATACTTAGCATATTTGTACTCATATTGATGTCGTATACATAGCATTTATATAGCATACCCGACCACGAAGGTTCAGTGTTTCACGTACTTGGCCCTACCAAGGCTCAGTGTCATACATACACTGGTTATCCTACCAAGGCTGAGTGTTATATATATATATATATATATATATATAGATATATATATATATATATATATATATATATATATATATATATATACATTCTACCCGGCCGTATAAGCTCAGGGTTTTATAGTAGCCACACATAGGCACATATAAGCTCATAAGCATCTTTAGCATTATTACTATTTTCGTTCATTACATCTATCCTTCAAGGATTACTCGTCATATAAGGAACTTTGTATAATCGTATCATATCGAGAATCATAAGCTTAGTAGCTTTTAGAGATAGGATCAACGGAGAATATCATAGGCTCATAGAAGGATAGATAATTGGCCAGAGAGCCATGCCTTATGAAAGAAGGGTTAGCCTTACATACCTTTCCATTCAACTATTCTATCACTTGCACGTTCTTCTTCAATGCTCACGTTCTACTTTCATTAGAGTTATACAATCATTAGGAAATCGACGACTTAGCATACATGACTAAAGCTAGAGAAAATCGGACAACATCTCCTTTATTTATACGACTCCCTCCATATCATATATCAACTCCCAAACATCAATAATAACATTCACAACATCATCACAATAGCCTCTATTCAACTACATTATCCTTACTTCTCAATTCACTTCAATTCATCCATATTCATGGTCATATCACACAATTACGCCCATTCATATACAATGTCCATTCCATGTTCTCAATATCATTTATAACATGATTATAATCATAATGTATCAAGAATCATAACTCAATCCAAACATATATTCAAAAGTGACACTATTCCCACAATCATGACCCATTTCTATATCCTTTTGCAATCCAAGTGGTTCAACTTTCAAATACCTTAAACAACATGGAAATGTCATAAAACGTACCTTAGAGGGTGTAGGAATGAACCTTGAGTGCAAACACCTCACTTGAGCAAAACCCTAGTTTCACCTTCACTTGGATTTCTTGTAATCTTCTAACCCTTGGAAGCTTTCTAGCAGATAAACACTTAATTCTAGCCTTTTGATCTTTGTGTTCTTTTGGACTTGAGTGAAATATGCTTAGAGAAGGGTTTTGAACTCTCAATAATTGTAAAATATGATAAATGAAGTAAAAGAACCCAAGGCATCTATTTATACAAAAACTAGAAATTAGCCCGTCGGGACTTCCACGGACACTTATACGGTCCGTGGAACATTACACGGCCCGTATAAGTGGTCGTGGCTCACCACTGGGTAGACACCATCTCTGCTGGGTGTTATACAGACCCTTATACGGACCGTATAATGTTATACGGACCGTATAAGTCGGTCGTATAACCCCTTTCCCCTGAAATGATCTCCGTCGTTCGTTTGATCTCCAACCCTTATGGAACCTTATTAACACTTGTTTAACACTTCATTAACAATCCAAGGGATTTTATAGCTATTCTCCAAAACTTCATTAAGTCATCATTAATTCGATACTCGTAAATCTCGCCCGACACACGACATATACCTTACTTTCCTTAACAACTTCCGTCTCCTATTTCAAATGTCTTTAAAATCTTATTTAGAATCATCAAATGCTATTTCTTACTTATCAAAACACCATACACTTCATGCTCTTTGTTAGCTCATTCACTATACATCAATGAAAATTTTTCCGAGGTGTAACATTCTTCCCCCCTTAAGAACATTCGTCCTCGAATGTTAAGTTCTCGGGAATTCTACGAAAATTTCGCCAGAGTTTCCCCTATAATATGGCACTACCATCCTGTCACAACAACCCACAATAACAATGCCTCACAGGGCCACAACATGATAGCGATAGAATTTGGCCACACACGACCTAAATGCATAAAGAGAAAAACATACATACCTTACGATCTTGATGTCTCATCTTGGCCCTCTTCCGGGGGTTGAAATAGATGCGGGTATTTGGATTTCATGATCTCTTCCACTTCCCATGTCATCTCTTATAGGTTATTATTTCTCCACAAAACTTTAACTGAGGCCACCTCTTTGTTTCTAAGCCTCCGTACTTGCCTATCTAATATGGCAATGGGCACCTCTTCATAAGTCAACTTTTTCGTCACTTGAACTTCATTTACTGGCACGATCCTAGTAGGATCTCCAACATATTTATGAAGCATTGAAACATGGAAAACTGGGTGAACTGACTCCAAATCAGGAGGTAGATCTAATTCGTAAGCCACTTTGCCTACTTTGCGCACAATCTCATAAGGCCCAATGTATCGGGGACTCAACTTCCCTTATTTTCCAAATCTCATAACGCCCTTCATTGGTGACACTTTTAAGAATACCCAATATTTAACTTGGAACTCTAGGTCCCTTTGATGATTATCCGCAAAGGACTTTTGACGACTTTGGGCTGCCAATAACCGATCTTGTGTGAGCTTAAGTTTCTCTATGGCTTCTTTGGACCAAGTCTGTCCCTATCAATTTAGCCTCTCCTACTTCAAACCACCCAATTGGGGATCTACACTTTCGCCCATATAAAGCCTCATACGGTGCCATTTGGATGCTAGAATGATAACTATTATTGTAAGCAAATTCAATGAGTGGTAAGTGATCATCCCAATTACCTTCAAAATCTAATATACATGCCCGTAACATATCCTCAAGAATGTGAATGGTACGTTCAGTTTGTCCATCATTCTGTGGATGAAATGCCGTGTTAAGGCTCACATGAGTCCCCAAACCCTCTTGGGATTTCGATAGCTTGCAACAATTCACCCTGCTTTTGGCGCTCAATTTTCACTTGTTGACTGTTGGGACATTGAGTTACAAATTCTGCTATATCTTTCTTCATCCCATTTCACCAATATATAGACTTAAGATCACGATACATTTTTGTCGCCCCGGGGTGGATAGAATAACGGGAACAATGAGCTTGTCTCAATATTTGGTGGTGTAAACCTGCCACGTTAGGAACACATAGTCTACCTAGGCATCGGAGAACTCCGTCCCCTGAGATCTCAAATGATGACTTCTCCTTCTGAGGGATTGTATCTCTGTAATGCACTAGCATGGGATGTTCGTATTATCGCTCCTTTACTTCCACTACTAGCGACGAGACTGCTGAATTCTGAATGGTAGTTCCCCTGCTACCAGAGTCCACCACTCAGACTCCTAGACTAGCTAACTGCTGGAGCTCACGAGCCTTTTCTCTTTTCTCTGGTTGTACATCACCCAAGCTTCCTATAGATCTGCGGCTAAGAGTGTCAGCCACAACATTTGTCTTTCCGGGGTGATATAGAATATCAACATCATAATCTTTTAGCAATTCCAACCATCGTTGTTGCCGCAAATTCAACTCTTTGTGCTTGAAGATATACTGGAGGCTCTTATGATCTGTGTAAATATCTACATGGACACCATATAAATAATGTCTCCACATCTTTAATGCATGATTCACCGCAGCCAATTCAAGATCAGGGGTTGGATAATTCTTTTCATATTTCCGTAATTGCCTTGAAGCATACGCAATCACCTTGCCATGTTGCATCAATACACATCAATAGCAAAATCAATCTCCCGCTCGGGAGGGAGGCCTGGAAGCTCTTCCGGGAACACATCCAGAAATTCATTCACTACGGGAACTGATTGAAAAGTCGGCGGTTTAGCTTCTACATCTTGAACCCGCACTAGATCATAAATGCAACCTTTTGTGATCATTTTCCTTGCCTTGAGATAGGAAATAAATCTACCTTTTGGTGACGCCTTATTTTCTTTCCATTCTAAAACTGGTTCTCCCGAAAATTGGAAGCGAACCATTTTCGTTCTACAATCGACGTTGGCATAGCAAGAAGCCAACCAATCCATGTCCATAATAACATCAAAATCCACCATTTTTAACTCATGCAAGTCAATCATAGTACAACGATCACAAATCACAATTACACAATTTCTATATACTTGGCTAGCTATTACCGATTCACCAACGGGTGTAGACACCTCAAAAGGTTTGATCGGCTCCGATTTGACTCTAAACCGACTCGCAATATACGGAGTAACATATGACAATGTGGAGCCCGGATCTATCAAAGCATATACATCATGAGAAAATACCGATAATATACCTGTGACAACATCAGGAGAAAACTCAAGATCTTGGCGTCTAGCCAAAGCATAAATACGGTGCTGAGGACCGCTAAAACTGGGGACTCTCCCTCTGCCTCTACCATGGCTGACTGGTACATGTGAACCTAGCCCCATAGGGCGTATAGATGACGAAGATCCGGCTACCGACCCTGAAGGCTGGGTCCTACCTCTGCCATTAACTGAGGGATAATCACGCATAATATGGCCTGGTCGATCACATGAATAGCAAACCTCTGAACCTAATCTGCACTGACCCCAATGTAACTTCCCACACTGGGAACATCATGGTATAGATGGCCTAGCCTGACCCAAATCACCTCTGAACTGAGATCCCGAAAAGCTCGACTACGCCGTGATGAGTAGATCATCAAATCTCCGGCTCCGAAAACCGTGGAGGTGCACTAGTCATAGAATGGCTCGAATGCCTCGAACAACCGCCCGTGCCCGCCTCTATACTCACTCATCGGACCCGAAGATCCGGCCCTCTTGTTATGCCCTCTATCATGCTCACGTTCACTTCTTTGTGTTGTAGGCTTTCTTTAAGCCATTCGAGCATGGGCACGGATGCGTGAAATGTCCATATTATCTGAGGGGCAACAAGCACCTATCCATTAAATGTGGCCCTAGGCCTTTCACAAACCGGTGCACTCGGTCACCCATATCCGCTACCATGGCCGAAGCATACCTAGCCAAAGAATGAAGCGGAGACTATACTCAGAGCACTCATGCTTCCTTGCCTCAAATTCAAGAACTTGTCGGCTCTAGCTCGCCGAACTTCTGGAGGCAAATAATGTTGGAGAAATGCATCTACAAATTCTTGCCATACCGGAGGAGGTGCATTGGCTCCCCGTGAAGCCATCCAAATCGTATACCAATGAACCGCAACATCCCTTAATCTATAGGACACTAACTCCACTGATTCGGTGTCCGAAGCATGTATTAACCGAAGCGTCCTCAACATGCCATCAATAAAATTCTGAGGGTCCTCATCCGGCTTTGATCCAAAGAATTCCGGAGGGTTCAAACTAATGAAATCACGGGCCCTTGCACTAACAGCCCTATCACCATGCCCTGTACTTTGCCGCTGAGTCTGGACATCAACCAATTGAGTAAGCAAATGAATGGCGTCTTTTACATCTTGGCCTGAAGCATCCGGTGGAGGAGCCAGAGGTGTTAGAGCTGGGGTTGAGGCTCCCTCACGCTCCTGTAAAATAGGTACCGATCGGGAGGACTGAGATTGAGCCGTACTCTGGGACACACTTTCCTCTACTACCAGTGGCGGTGCTCTTTCAGCCCGCTTTTCTGCCACCGTCATACATAACACACGATTAAGGAACAAGAAGTTCTTATATCATAGCTCTATCGCACGATTATTATGAAGAAAGAAGGTCATTCATTCCTAAAATGCCCGCAGCTTCTTGTTTATAAGTGTGGCGTGCAACACACCCATAACCAAGACTCTACTGGACACGGCTCATAGACACACCCTAGGACAGAACTGCTCTGATACCACTTTTGTCACGACCCAACTGAAAGCGCCGGGACGGGCACCGGTTGCTAACCCACCCGGTCACCTCTTAACATACTTTCACCTTTCATCTAGGTGAGCCACATGGCTAAATCATACTTTTCAGTCATCATCATTCTAATCTCATTGGGCGACAATTAATTTTATAGCAACATTAACAACTATGCCCAAATACATGTACATAAGCCGACGAGGCTTGACAAAATAATATCCCAAAATATAGGCCGACAAGGCCAAACACATCTAACTATATACACATGTCTACGAGCCTCTAAGAAGGTTTTATCATATCATATAGGCGGGAAAGGACCCCGCCGTAGCCATTAATATATACACAAAAGAATCTATACCAAAAGCTGTAGCTACGAATGAGGTGGAGCTCCGCTATGTAGTCCCTGAGAAATATAGCTATGGATCAAGTCTGTCTCCCTGGCCACCTGCGGGCATGACGCAACGTCCACAAATAAAAGGATGTCAGTACGAAGAATGTATTGAGTATGTGAAGCATGATCAACATCAATATGAAAGCATAATAGATGACATATGAAATAACATAAGATGGGAGATAATAGTATCATATAAGATGGGAGATAATAGTATCATCGTCATAGTACTTACTTGCCTTTCATAGGGACATTCCATTTCTATTGCGTGTCCGAGTCCATACATCTATAACCGTATCCGTATACGTATCCGTACTCATTTACCTTTCGTATCCAATTTCATATTCATATTCATATTTCCATTCATGCTCATATTCATATCATATACATTGCATATACGTAATCTTTACATAGCATTTACATATACTTAGCATATTCATACTCATATTGATGTCGTACACATAGCATTTATATAGGGTACCCGACCACGAAGGTTCGGTGTTTCACATACCTAGACCTACCAAGGCTCAGTGTCATACATACCTGGCCCTACCAAGGCTCAGGGTTATCCGTACCCAACTGCAGTGGTGAGCACGCATTATATATATATATATATATATATATATATATATATATATATATATATATATATATATATATACACACATTCTACCCGGCCATATAAGCTCGGGGTTTTATAGTAGCCACACATAGGCACGTATAAGCTCATAAGCATCTTTAGCATTATTACTATCTTCGTTCATTACATCTATCCTTCAAGGATTACTCATCATATAAGGAACTTTGTATAATCGTATCATATCGAGAATCGTAAGCTTAGTAGCTTTTAGGGATAGGATCAATGGAGAATATCATAGGCTCATAGAAGGATAGATAATTAGCCAGAGAACCATGCCTTATGAAAGAAGGGTTAGCCTTACATACCTTTCCATTCAACTATTCTATCACTTGCACGTTCTTCTTCAATGCTCACGTTCTACCTTCATTAGAGTTATACTATCATTAGGAAATCGATGACTTAGCATCCATGACTAAAGCTTGAGAAAATCGGACAGCATCTCCTTTATTTATATGACTCCCTCCATATCATATATCAACTCCCAAACATCAATAATAACATTCACAACATCATCACAATAGCCTCTATTCAACTACATTATCCTTACTTCTCAATTCACTTCAATTCATCCATATTCATGGTCATATCACACAACTACATTCATTCATATACAATGTCCATTTCATGTTCTCAATATCATTTATAACATGATTATAATCATAATGTATCAAGAATCATAACTCAATCCAAACATCTATTCAAAAGTGACACTATTCCCACATTCGTGACCCATTTCTATATCCTTTTGCAATCCAAGTGTTTCAACTTTCAAATACCTTAAAGAACATGGAAATGTCATAAAACGTACCTTAGAGGGTGTAGGAATGAACCTTGAGTGCAAACACCTCACTTGAGCAAAACCCTAATTTCACCTTCACTTGGATTTCTTGTAATCTTCTAACCCTTGGAAGCTTTCTAGCACATAAGCACTTAATTCTAGCCTTTTGATCTTTGTGTTCTTTTGGAATTGAGTGAAATATTCTTAGAGAAGGGTTTTGAACTCTCAATACTTGTAAAAGATGATAAATGAAGTAAAAGAACCCAAGGCATCTATTTATACAAAAACTAGAAATCAGCCCGTCGGGACTTCCACGGACACTTATACGGTCCGTGGAACATTACACAGCCCGTATAAGTGGTCGTGGTTCACCATTGGGCAGACACCATCTCTGCTGGGTGTTATACGGACCCTTATACGGACCGTATAAGTCAGTCGTATAACCCCTTTCCCCTGAAATGATCTCCGTCATTCGTTTGATCTCCAACCCTTATTGAACCTTCTTAACACTTGTTTAACACTTCATTAACAATCCAAGGGACGTTATAACTCTTCTCCAAAATTTCATTAAGTCATCATTAATTCGATACTCGTAAATCTCGCCCGACACACGACATATACCTTACTTTCCTTAACAACTTCCGTCTCCTATTTCAAATGTCTTTAAATTCTTATTTAGAATCGTCAAATGCTATTTCTTACTTATCGAAACACCATATACTTCGTGCTCTTTGTTAGCTCATTCACTGTACATCAACGAAAATTTTTCCAAGGTGTAACATTTTTACAATATGAATAACGATGTTAAAGTTGAGAATGTTTCTATGATGATTATAATGATGATGATTTTAATTCTAGAAATTCCAAAGCTTATGATGTTAATACTATTATGAGATTATTGAGATTATTTCATGATTTTCTCGATTGTATTCATTATTGTTGATCTCACCTTATAATAATTGTTCCTTCAAGGTGAGATATAGCAATGATGATAATTCCATAATGAAAATTGGAGGTTACCGACCTTACGTCACTTCGAAGTAGTTATATGGCTCTCATGCATGCTTTATATATATATATATATGTATGTATTTTACTACACCGAGCCGCGCTAAAGTCGATTGGGTACGACACCTATTGTGCAACCACTGATAAGTTGGTATTACACACCGAGTCCCGAAAGGATAGGGTACGTTACACACCGAGTCCCAAAAGGGCCGGGTACGGATCACACCGAGTCCTGAAAGGACCGAGTACGGATAACACCGAGTCCCGAAAGGGCTGGGTACGGATCACACCGAGTCCCGAAAGGGCCGGGTACGGATAACACCGAGTCCTGAAAGGGCCGGCAGGATCACACCGAGTCCCGAAAGGGCCGGGTAAGGATAACACCGAGTCCTGAAAGGGCCGGGTACGGATCACATCGAGTTTCGAAAGGGCCGGTGTTACACTCCGTATTTTGGACCCTCGGGTAAGTCAAGGCGAGTGACACAAGTCGCGTATGGAAAATTGTAAAGTTGGAATAATAAGAAAGGCCAGTGGGTAAAAGGTAAATTTGCAAAACGACTCATGGAAATACGGGGAAAGGCTAGGGGCAAATTTGGAACCAAGGGAAATATTTTTCATGAAAATGAAGAGAATTGCTAGAATTTTCAAGAAAGGGGGCCACTTGGCCGAGGCCCCCACTTGCAAAACATGGCCAAATTAAAACAAGACAAACAAGGGCAATATGGTTGAATATCATTGGAAGGGGACTAGTAGTATATATACATGTGGAAAGATGAATTATTCATCTTTTTCCTAGAATTTTCAAGAAACAAGAACAAGAGAAAGAAGGAGAAAAATACCAAAGGCCATTCGGCCAAGGAGAAATATTCCAAGGAAATTTACAAAAAATTTTCCAAAATCATTTCCACCTATTAAAGGGTCCCTAGCAAGTTGAGTGCTCACTGAGCAAGAAACTACATGTTCTTGTGAGTTGCAAGCTTTATTCAAGAAGGAAGATTAGGAGAAAAGGTAAGAATTTATCATCCTTTATATGTTTTGGAAGTTTGTGTATGATATGGGGTATGAAAATGGATGAAATTCATGAGAACAAGATATATAGTGTGGTGGCCGTGCATGTATATGTGGGTGTAGGAATCATGTGTTAATTATTTTGTTTAGTATCTAGTTGTTATTGTTACAAATGTTATGTTGATAATGGAAGTTGAATGATTTTTTGAGAGGTTGTAGTTGTGGAAGCCGTGTGTGTGCATGTGCATATAGCCGTGTGTATGTGTGTCGAGTTGTATTGTGTTGTCGTTGTGATGGTTGTTGTTGTAATGTATGGAAAATATAGAAATTCATGGAGAGTATGCTTAGGGGTGGTTGGCCGAATGGTATAGATTGTGGTTGGTGTGGTGAATTGATTTTATTAGAATGGAAATTGTTGTTATGGTAGGTTCTATGATGTTAGAATAAAGATTTAATGGTTTGGAGGAATGAAAATTGGATTGTTGTGCTTGAATTTAAAAGAAGGAAAAAATGTTGTTGTTGTTTCATAAATTGGAAGATGTGGGTAAGTAGTATGTTGATGGTATTGTTGGAATATTATGTGGATTATATTGTATTGAATTATATTGAATTGTATGGAATCGAATTGAATTGCATTGAAAAAGAATCGAATTGACTTGAATTAAATATGGAAATTGTTAGTATGGTTGTCGATATTGTGTTGTTAGTTTGGCCGGGTTGAATTCGGTTGTTGTTGATTGATATGGGCCAAGTTGAACTTGGTGGAGTGGAGTATTTACAGGGGAGGTGCCGCCGAAATTTCGTAGCCAAGTATTATTTCAAGAATTCAATTCTAAAGGCACTAATCATGTTTGCAAACATGACCAACCAGAGATTTTGCGAACTGGAGCTTGAGTTTGGAGACGTGAACAAAGCGTAAAAGGTATGCGAAGCCTACCTCTCCTTCATTTGGCATGTCCTAGTTAGTATAGGTCAAAATCCGACCTCGGGAAAAGTCCTACCCCTCGGAAACGACACCTAAATTTATTCACTATTCATTCACAGTTAATTGAACCCAAAACTTGTACTTTAAGGAAAAGAAATGTTCAAACGTCCGAAACCTTTGGAAATGAAATTGAAATGTCTTGAAACCTTCGTGGATGACCCAACGGGACATAATGACCGTGTTTTCATGTTTGTCACTCGAGTCTCGATATACGTGCATACCGGATTCCCATCACTTGTTTTATTGAAACTTTATAATCCTGTTTTAAGTTTTCTTGTGGTGTTGCTATTCGTTGCTAGTCTCGTCTTATAATGTTTGTTCTTTCAAGGTGAGACGAAGCGACCGTGGTTATTCCATAAGGCACCTGGGGCTACCGACCTTACGTCACCCCGATAGACACATGACTTTTTTGGGTTCTTATGCATGCCGCTTATACGATACGTATATGACATGTATATGATATGTATATGAAAACGGGGAATTTTGGGGAATGGATACATGTTGCGCTATAGACGCATTGCCACACTGGTCAATCGGCGTAATTCCATCCCGACGCGGGGATGCCCGGACGCGGACACATGGGAAGCCGACGTATTTCGGCGACATGACTTGTTACTTTCACATGTATATGATACGAAATGTTTTGAACAAAAGTATGTATAAGCAAGCATGACATCCGCCCGAAAGGCACTTACATGTACGATTATCCTTTTATACCGTCATATGATCTCTCGGTCTCACATGTTGTTATCGCTCATATGTTACATGTTTCATTGTATTATTTCATGGCTTACATACTCGGCATTAATCGCTCGTACCGACCCCTTTTCTTCGGGGCCGCGTCTCATGCCACGAGTCGACAGTTGACGGCTCGACTCCTTGGAGCTTATCCGCCGTACATCGAAAGGCGCTCCGCTGTTCCGAGCTACTGTTTGGGTACTACTCTTATGTATATATTTGAACTCAAAGAAAGTCACCACTTGTAATTACATGTATTTTGTTAGAGGCTCGTACGTATATGTATGCTCAAATGTTTTATGGGGCCCTCTAGTTGTCCGTCGCCGTGTGATACGTCGCATAAATGAATATTACTACTCGTTACATGTATGCTATTATCGGCGATGTTATGGAAAAAAAAAATGCCAGTGTTTATACGGCCCACTTAGTAACAAGAACAAGACATATGACAGGGGGTGCCCGGTACAAGTATCGGGTACTCGTCGCGGCCCCTAGTTGGGTCGTGACAGCCGGGTACGGATGACATCGAGTCCCGAAAGGGCCGGGTACGGATATGATAGATGTATGTATAGTAAGTGTATATGAATGCATATGTATGTATGTTGTGTATGGATATGTATGAAATTTTTTTCCTCTAGACGAGTAGTTTACATGACAGAGATCTTAAGAAGAGTACGAGGTATAATTAGTTACTTATCTTATGTTATCTTCATTCCTTTATCATACTACTATTCATGCCTTACATACTCGGTACATTACTCGTACTGACGTCCCTTCTTATGGGCGCTGCGTTCATGCCCGTAGGATCTGGGGTAGCCGCCGGACGATTCGGGCAGCAGGACCTCCTTCGGGCGTGCGAAGCTATCACGCTCCATTGATCCGAGCTTCGGTCCGTTGCATGCCATCTTGTTACGTACACATATATGGGTACGTGCGGGGCCTTGTCCCGTCATTTCCCACGCTTGTACTCCATAGAGGTCCGTAGACAAGGATATGTAGTCGTGATATTATACTGTACCTCGTCGCGCGTGTATTTTGTTGTACAAAAGATATATATGTGCGGGCTAAATCGGTTCACGCCGTTATTCTCGTTGTTTATGTTTATATGTATGCTTTGGCCATGAGTTCCTGGCAGACGGTGTCTTTTATGTTGATTGTTCGGGAGACAATACATCTCGCTTCTGAGATTGTGTATGGGCCCAAGATAGTCAGGTGAATGCAAGCATGGTGAGTGCTTGGCCGCAGTGGTTCGGGCACTTGTTACTTACCATCGTTTGGTCGTGACATAATATACACGTATATATACCTCGAGGGGTCATAGGTCTGTACATATACATATATAAATAAAATGCAAAATAAGATTATAATAAGAGTACATCTTGAATATGTCGAAGTGACGGAAAGTCGTTACACCTCCGAACATCGTTATGAGATAGCGTTTCCACCAATAAGTGACTCTATGAATCATACTAAATCTGAAGAAAGACGTACTGAACATCATCACTAGAACATGACTCAACATGGAACATCCCTAGCTACTAAGAATGGAATCATTATGGAGTAGCGTTACGCTTACATTCCGTTGACAAGGATCATGCCAAAAAGAAGGAAAGTTAGCCTTAACAACATACGTCAAGTAGTCCAAGTAATCCAACAATGAGCTTATCACAACTAGAGCGCCAATCCTATAACAAAGGAATACATATACAACTTAGATGGCGCTAGCATATCATTTATATCAATGATAACTCAATTCTAAAGTGAAACGGTAGCATTTCCCCTATTTCTTAATCATCACCATAAAGCTCACAACCAATAATCAACACAATAACCTCATATGATCTTCTTTAAACTCATATCCACAACATTTAAAGATATATACAATTGAGCAGCCCAATATACGATTGTATACAACACTTATACTCCAAGTATAACCACCTCAACACATTCTCAACATCAACTAGCATCCCCACAATAAGATTTTTTCTCAAAACACGCTAATAATCATGGATCAAATTAGATTACAACTCAAAATAACATCAAGTCCATATTTGAACCTTTCCTCCAAAAATTTTCTTTGAAACCCTAGCATAACTATCAATAAACTCATAAACATGAAAATAAGATGAAATTTTACCTCAAGAACTTAAGAATACTTCAACTCCAAGATTACTTTTACTTTGAAGTATCCTCAAAACCACTACCATGAGGAGAACTAAGCTTCCATAATCACTTTGAAACCTTTAAACCCTTAATCAAGTATTTATGGATTTGATGAACCACGTATTTAGACCTTTCTTGGATCAGTCTGTGATTGTAATTATCGATGATATTCTAGTCTACTTCCGATCACAGTAAAACCATAGATTACATTTAGGTACGGTAACTCAAAGTCATTCGTAATCGGAAGTTGTACACAAAGTTCTCTAAATGTGAGTTTTTTTGTCAAGGATGTGGCTTTCCTAGGGCACATTATATTAGATGAGGGCACATCGAGTTGATACGTAAGATAAAAGCAGTGAAGACTTGGCCTAGACCCACGACACTGATAGTGGTTTGTAGTTTTCTGAGTTTGGCAGGTTATTATAGGAGATTTGTAGAAGGTCTCTCTTCCCTTTCCACACCACTGATGAAGCTGACTCAGAAGACAGCAAAGTTCTAGTAGACTGATGCTTGTGAGCGGAGTTTTCAAGAATTGAAGGACAAATTAATTTTGGCACCGCTCTAGCACTTCCGTAAGGATCCGAGGGCTATGTTATTTACTTGTGGATACTCGTACGTCGGATTGGGTTGTGTCTTTATGTAACACGGTAAAGTTATTGCTTACACATCGAGACAATCGAGGAAGCACAAAGAAGAATTACACGACCCATGATTTAGAGTTAGTGCATAGTGATTCATGCACTAAAGATATGGAGGCATTACTTAAATAGTGTTCATGTTGATATATATACGCTGCATTATAAGAGCCTTCAAAGACATCTTCAAGAAGAAGGAGTTGAATTTGCGTCGAGGCGGTGGTTAAGCGTAGCCGGTTGAAAGATTATGATGTGACATTCGGTACCATCCAGGAAGCAAATGTAGTGGTCGTATAACCAACCCATAGATCTATGGGTAGCCTATCTTATTTGCGGCGCAGAAACGGGAGTTAGCTCACGAACTTCACCGCTAGCTTGCCTAGGAGTTTGATTATTGGACTCGGGCGATGTAGGAGTTACTATTCGGATTCAACGACTTCATCGTTAATAGCCGAAGTTAAGGAGCTCCGTACTAGATCCTATTCTTGTTTATTATAGAGATACAACTTCTCAAGGAGGAGCCTCAATTTACGATTACTAGAGATGGAGTCCTCGGAGTATTGTGTGTTCCAGATGTTGGAGGGTTACGCCGACAGATTATGGGAGAAGCTCATCATTCTCTCTATTTTATTCATCCAGGGAAGACGAAAATATGTCATGATATCACGGAAGTTTGCTGGTGGGACATGATAAAGAAAGACATAGCAGAGATTGTAGCTCAGTGCCCTAACTGTCAACAGGTTAAGGTTGAGCACCAGAAGCCTGGTGGGTTGCTACAGAGTATAGAGATTCCGACTTGGAAATGGGAGGTGATTAATATGGATTTCATTACAGGCTTACCTCGTTCTCAACGTAAGTTTGATTCGATATGGGTGATTGTTGATAGGCTTACAAAGTTAGCACATTTTCTACCTATCAGGACTACTTATTCTGCTGAGGATTATGCGAAGTTATATATTAAAGAGATAGTGCGACTTTATGGTGTTCCAGTATATATTATTTCGGGCGTATGTGCCTGACATTTACCTAACTTCCGGAGATCTTTCCGTAAAGGATTGGGACACAGGTGAGTTCTTAGCATAACATTCCATCCCTAGACATACGGACGACCGAGCGTCGATTCGGACGCTTGAAGATATGTTACGGCCATGTGTGATTGATTTCGAGGTATTTGGGATGATCATTTGCCGCTTATCGAGTTTGTATTTAATAATAGTAACCAATCCTGGAAGATTCAAATGGCTCCGTATGAAGCCTTATATAGACGGAAATAGGATCACCCATCGGATGGTTTGAGGTTGGGGAATCTAAGCTAATAGAACTATAGTTGATCAAGTAGGCATTGATAAGGTTAAGCTTATTCAAGAAAGTCTACTGGCTTCTCGCAGTCACTAAAAGTCTTATGCGCATAATCGACGATGAGATTTGGAGCTTCAGAAAGACAACTGGATATTCTTAAAGGTATCGCCAATGAAGGGTGTTATAAGATTTGTTAAGAAGGGAAAGCTTAGCCCTTGATACATTGGGACTTATAGGATTGAGCACCGAGTAGGCCAAGTGGCTTATGAGTTAGCTCTACCTTCAGAATTGGAGACTGTACATTCGGTCTTCCATGTGTCTATGCTTCGTAAGTGTAATGGAGATCCTTCTAGGGTTGTACTTGTTGATGATGTAAAAATCACAGAGCATCTGTCATGTGCGGAAGTCCCTATTGCCATTTTGGATCAATAGGTTTGTAGGTTGAGAACCAAAAAGTTGGCATCGATAAAGGTACTTTGGAGAATAAGAATATTCGAGTAGATGACTCGGGAAGCCGAGGAAGATATGAAGTCTAGATACCTCATTTGTTTTACTCAGGCGAGTATGCGTACTACGACATCATTATCAACTTCTCTTGTTCGTCAAAGGGGCCATTGTTGTTATAGATTGTTGTGGCCTTGTATGGCATTGTGTAGTTTTATTTGTTGTATGGTATGTTGGTAATGGTACAATTACAGGGGAAACTTCGTCAAAATTTCTGTAAGATTCCCGAGAATTTAACATTCGAGGACGAATGTTTCTAAAGGGGGAAGGATGTTACACCTCGTTGTTTAATATGGCGAGATTCGTCGAATGTTAGTTGCACTAGTCTTGGATACCGGGGCTATCCCCGATATATACGAGGTTGGACATGCCTATCTTATGGTTATAAGGGTTTAAGTTCATGTTTGGTAAGTTATGGAAGGATTAGAGAACAAGTTGAATCGAAGTGTATAAGTTTCGACAAAGTTTCATTTGGGAATTTTTTTATACGGACCATATAAAATTTTATTTACGTATATTGGCTATATAGTTTTATACGGCCAATATATACCGATCGTATTCCATTGTCGGTGCCATATCTTTTTTTTAAAAAAAAAATTCACATCCCCTCATATTTATTTCATTTTCCCTCATTTCCTTAGACCCCAAACACCTCTAGAAACTTCTCCAACTAATCTGATCAACCTTTTGCAAGTAAAATGAAAGATCAAAGTGAAGATCAAGGGTTTAAAGGTTTCAAAGTGCTTATGGAAGCTTGGTTCTCCTCTTGGTAGTGGTTTTTGAGAATACTTCAAAGTGAAGTGATCTTGCAATTGAAGTATTCTTGAGTTCTTGAGGTAAGATTTCATATTATTACCATGTTTATGAGTTTATGTGATAGTTATGCTAAGGGTTTGAAAGAAAGAAATTGGAGGAAAGGTTCAAACATGAACTTGATGTTATTTTGAGTTGTAATCTAATTTGAGCCACGATTGTTAGCATGATTTGAGAAAAAATCTTATGTGGGGATAATAGTTGATGTCGAGAATGTGTTTGTGGTTATACTTGTGTATAAGTGTTGTATACAATCATATATTATCGCTCAATTGTATATCTTTAAATGTTGTGGATATGAGTTTAAAGAAGATTATATGAGGTTATTGTGTTGATTGTTGGTTGTTAGCTTTGTGGTGATGATTAAGAAATAGGAAATGCTTTGCGTTTCACTTTAGAATAGAGTTATCATTGATATACGTGATATACTAGCACCATCTAAGTTGTGTATGTATTCATTTGTTATAGGATTGGCGCTCTAACTGTGATAAGCTCATTGTTGGATTACTTGGACTACTTGAGGTATGTTAGGCTAACTTTCCTTCTTTCTGGCATGATCCTTGTCAATGGAACGTAAACATAACGCTACTGCATAATGATTCCATTCTTAGTAGCTAGGGGTGTTCCATGTCGATTCATGTTCTAGTGATGTTGTTTAGTACATCTTTCTTCAGATTCAGTATGATTCATAGAGTCACTTATTCGTGGAAATGCTATCTTATAACGATGTTTGGAGGTGTAACGACTTTCCGTCACTCCGACAGATTCAGGATGTACTCTTATCATATTCTTCCATTGCATTTCATATATATATATATATATATATATATATATATATATATATATATATATGTCCAGACCTATGACCCCTCAGGCATTATATATGCGTATATATGTATTATATATATGTATGGGGTATGGGGAAGGTGACGGTGTTATATATATATATATATATATATATGTCC
>NW_026716717.1:0-17138 GCF_029784015.1 Lycium ferocissimum
GTTATCATGGATTCTATGATGAAAAATGCAAGTTTGATAGTTTGGAACGAAGTTGTAATCGTTATTGGGATGTTGAAGAAGTAAGGTGACATTAGCTTAAATTCTTACATTGCATGAAGGATGTTGATTATGAGTGGTTGTTGATATGATTTATGAATTTAGAACAAGAAAAATGTGTGATTACATCTTTGTTGAAGATTTTCGGGTACTATGGAATCATTGTGAATATTGTAAGCATTATTGGGAATAATTGTTGGCATTGCTTGTAATAATGTTGGCGAGTTTCATTCTCGGGTTTGTTGTTAAAATTGGCCAAGTTGAACTTGGTGGTATGGTGTATTCTAGGGAAGTCTTCCCGAAATTTCGGTAGCCAAAGTAGATAATTTGGAAAAAGGGACTCTTAAGCATCCATGACTAATGTTTGGTAATTGTGACCAAATGTAGATTTTGGAGAGTTTGGGATTTGATCTTGGATTGGCATAAGGAGTGAAAAGGTATGTAAAGTCTTTCTTCTTCCTTTTTGGCATGTCTAGACGTAGTAGGTCCGTATATGAGCTTTGAAGACGACTTTACTCTTTGAAATCCGAGCCTAGTTTTGGCCTTATTTATTCAATAGAATTGAATTAGGTACCTTGTACTTTGCTAGGAAAACGGTTTTAAACGACTATAACGTCATAAACGAAACCGGATTGCCTTGAAACATTTGTAGATAATTTTAGAGTAGTTATGATTATGACTTAAAGTACGCTACCTCGGAGTTGACTCGAGATATGCACGCTTCCCGAGGCCTTCCTTGCACAAATCCTAGTCCGATTTGACCTTCGACTTCGTCCCGTGTATGTTCCGTTTCAAACATTCTATTGAGTCTTTGTTATAGCCCGTACTCTGCACGTTTGGATATTTCAAGGTCGTCGCGGAAAGTTAAGGGCGAGACCATCTTCAAAATTTTTTTTTTAATGTGTAAGTAGGTTATGAAAAATGTTTATGGACAGTGGTAGTGTGAAAATATTAGGAGAGGCTAAGGCGGAAGAGAAATTTGCAAAATGGGTTATGAAAATAATGCGGAAGACTTGGGGCAAAATGGTAATATTGAGAAAAGTCGAGGGGCAAAATGGGAATTTCACATAAGGGTTCAAGAATATTCCTAAAAGGGCCCTAATGGCCATGTGACAAAAAAAAAAAAAGAAAGAAAAGATGACAACAAAATAATAAGTCATCTTTTAGAAATAAAAGGAAAATGAGAGAATTCTCTAGAGAGGGGCATGTGCCCCTCACATGATTGGAGACATATATATATACATGTGGTCTTCTAATTCAAGACAAAAAAAAGGATGAACAAAAAAAAAAAAGAGAAGAGGAAAGAAGAGAGGGTGAGTTCGGCCACCCCATGGAATTTTGGCCATGGGAAATATTGATCCAAAAATTATTGTCTTGTGGTTTTCCTACTAAATTAAGTGTCCTCTACAACCTAGTGTAGTTGGTTTGGAAGGAAGAGGACTTGTTTCTTCAAATGGACAACTTACTCAAGTGAAGAAGATTGGAGAAGAAGGTAAGAATTCATCCCTTCTAATTATGTTTTGAAGGTTTGTTTGTGTTGTAATATATGGAAATGAGTAGAATAGATAGAAATATGGAAGTTTGCATGGCGGAAGTGCATGTGTGCATGTGGCCGAATATATGTAATGTTGTGTAGTTAGGATGGGTTGAATTTTAGTTGTGGTTATGATGGAATTTATATTGGAAATGAAAGTTGGATGAAGTTGGTGGAATATGGAAATGTGGGTATATGCCGTGTGGTACATGGAAGTTGGAATGGAAATGAATTAAGTTTGTTTAATATGTTAGTTGTGTTGTGGCGATCCTTGCAATGCAAATGAAGGTAAAATGATGAAAGTTAGCATTGAAATGGAATGTAGAAGCTTATGTCGTCTTAGTATGATTTTATGTTCTTATGATAATTAAGTTGTTAGGGTGTGAATTATGATGATTGTTGATGAACTTGGAAGATGGAAATATGTTGTGAATATGCATGTTAAAGATTAGAAGATTTGGATAAATTATGGCTTTGGTGGAAATTGTATAGTTTGTATAGTTTGTGTATATATTGTGGAAATGATATGAAATGCTTCCGAATGGTGTTGTAACGATTTTAGTTAGTAATGAATGTGAATATGATGGTATTGATTTGGACATATGAAGTTGGAATGGAAGTTATTGCATTGTGTTGGAAAGTTGATTAGTTGTATCATATTGTGTTTTGTTGTGGTTGTTGATGTTGTTGTTGGGTTGTTGTTGATTGTTTTGAGCCGAGTTTAATTCTCGGGGTGTCGTATTTATAGGGAGGTCTTTGCCGGAATTTTTATAGACAAGTATTGGTCAAGAATAGAATTCTAAGTCTCATGAATAGTAATTGGTCAAAGTGACCATTTGCGCATTTTTGACGAAATGGGATTGAAGTTTTGGCAAGTGCAAAGGACAAGAAAGGTATGTAAAGCTTTTCATTTCCTTTTTCATGGCACGACTTAGGTGTGTTAGCTTCGGATTTGGCCCTTGGAGTCGCTCCATCTCTTGGAATCTACATCTAAAATTGAGCCTTTTTCATTCGACGGAATTGAACCTAATTAGGTCACATTTGACTAGATTGATTTTAGACATCTAGAATTTGTACAAATCTAATCCGATCACTCTAAAACACTTACTAATGATATTATGAAGTTCAACGAACGTGATTTAAGTACGCCACCTCATTTGACCGAGGTGGGCCCACTATTTCCGATTTTACTTCCATTGTGTTTATGACTTGTCTTCGACGGCTTTAAAGGAAACGTTTTTAACTCTCATTTATTCTTAAAAATCATTTTAAATATTCCATTAAGTCCTATGATGTGTTCTGATATGTATCCACGAATCCGAACGTTACGTTACGACATAACCTACCGTGATGTCCGAAAAGGTACGTTCTATGCTTCCGTCCGATTTCATCACTTTGATTTGTCATTCGCTATGCCTCATTGAGTCTCCGGAAATATATATGTTATTTTTATTGCATTAGTTTCTCACTACTCCACTCGTGGATGCCTCAATATTTCCTACACAATCGAGCCGGGCCGGATATGTTCTCAAGCGTACTTCTCTGCATTGTTCGCGTGCCTCGGTGTGAGGGGGCGGTATTATACGTACATGGGTTGTGGTGTATGATGTGCCATGTACGCCTATCTTTGATATTTGATGATTATGCTTGATATGGCCATTTGGTATGCTATGATGCTGCTACGTTATGATTGTGGCGCCGGTGTCGGGCGACCACGTTCGATTCACCGAGTCCCTAACGGGGCCGGTTTTGGCATATGTTTTTCGCATGCATTACTTATGATTTCGATACGCATTTTTGATTACTTATGCATCTCAGTTGCTTTCCGCACATTCCGTTCTGATTTTAATTTTATTTATTACATTCTCTGCTTTACATATTCAGTACATTTTCCGTACTGCCCCCCTTTCTTCGGGGGCTGCGTTTCGTGCCACGCGGTACGGACATTGATTTGCTGATCCGCCGCCTAGGTTGTTTGCTCGGTATTTGAGGTGCTCCTTTGTCGGGGCCCGTATTTTGATATAAAATTTTTCATTTCATTTGTACATATTCATTCTCGGGGCACGACGGGGCCCCGTCCCGTCATATGATTATGTTTTGTTACGTAAAGGTACGTAGACATGTGGTGTGGGTTCGTATATGTTTCGTGAGATTTGCGTACGTTTAGAGTTTATCTATGTTTTGTGACGGCCTTATCGGCCTTCGTGCGGCATGCCTACATGTCCATGTTAAACTAATATTTACTTATTTGTAATGTTTTGCTAATTTAGGTTAAGGTACGTATGAGTGTCCAACTAGGGCACGTGTCGCGGCCTACGGAGTTGGGTCGTGACAAAAGTGGTATCAGAGCGGTTAGGTCCTCGGAATGTCTACAGACCGTGTCTAGTAAAGTCCTGTTTATGGTGTGAAGCGCGCCACATTTATAAACAGGAGGCTACAGGGCATTTAGGAATTGTTGACCTTCTTTCTGTCTTAGATCGTGCGATAGAGCCGAGTCATAGGAAATAAAATTCCTTACGTGAGCTTTGCATACGGCGGAAAATGGTAAGTGGTGACGGGAAAGGTCACACAAGTAAGTTCGAATATACTTGTTCCGTTTTCGAAACACTAAGCGGGTCACCGAATGGTTAGAGTGGGATACGAGGGCATTTGCCAATATTTTGTACGGTATTATGGGTATTTGCGTACAGATTTCGAGTAATAAGAATTTGCAAAGGTGACTACCGAAGCTTAAGAAGGGTAAAATAGTAATTGAACAAGAAAGGACGTGTTGTGAACATGTCTCGGGATCCGTAAGGCCTCGGTTAGCTCTAAATTATGTAATAACGGTCGTGTGTGGAAATGGACGTGATTACATCGGCATTAAGGGACTAGAATCCGTCGGGTCTTCACGCAGTTAAGCGTGCTCAGGAGGGGAGCAATTTTAGGATGGGTGACCCCCCTGGGAAGTAATGGGAAAATTTTGCAAACTTGGAATTTAAGGGGATAAATAAGAAGTTAGATAGACTTGAGAACAATTATAGTACACGGGATGGATTGTGACAAGCACCAGTTTAAGGAAGTGATAGTAGGGTTGCGATAAGAATATGGACAAACAAAAAAAAGAGTCGTGACAGGTATGAATGTAGAGGTAAGACCGCAGTGGGAATGATACAAGGAATAAATAGAAATTTGGGGTGACCTAAAGGAAAAGGAAGTATGTGAAGCGGCTAGCACCTTGTTTATTAGTGTGGCGTGACCTCAAGCAAACGAAGTGGGCGCAAAGGGGAAAGTACGAGATCACTTGGGATTTAGAGTAAATTTTGGAAAATGGCTGAGAATGTTTGTAAGTAGGACGGTAACAAAGGTGTATGTATGTGTAGGACTTTTTCCCCGGGTGATTACGTTGATCGAAAGGTATTCATCATGACGAATTTTTAACTAACGGAAGGCATTACGAAACGAAATGTAATAATAATATATATATATATATATATATATATATGTTACCGATTGGATGAACCCCGATTGCGTTACAAACAACGATCGGAAGAGCTAGGCACTGACGATATTTGGAAAAGCAATTGAGTAAAGATATTGAGAGTAAGGGAATTGAAGTATTGGAAGGAAATAAGGATAAGAAATATGATCAAGGAAAGCCTTCGAGGGAGCTGACAGGCGAGGTAGGAAATTCGTGTGTAAGAATGAGAGAAGCAAGTTGGTAATCGAGCGAGAAGAAAAACGTGACAAGGAAAATTTCCGTAGGTCCCTAAGGTAGTCATAAAAGTAGTCGACCTTGAACGCGATCCCGTATGCCATATATCACATATCGACTTCGATAAACTACATGCTATTTGTTACATCTCGTATTTTGAACGACGGGACGATTTGGGTTAACTATGAAAAGTTAGGATTGAGACCATTTCGGGGTACGAAGTCGGGACGTGTGACCTTCGATTTTGTCGTGTGACCTAAGTATGTATGACGATATTGGTATGGAAACATTTAAGAAAGTTCGGGACCAAAGATGGAATTTGTGGAAGTTGGCCAATAATTGAAAAATGGATGGAGAAAAAAAGGGCCATGTGGCCGGCCACTCTTGGAGTGGGCCATGGCCACATGGTTGGCTATTAAGTGAAATTAAAAAGATGACAAGGTCATCTTTTCCCTTCACTTTCATCCCTTAGAAAAATCAAGAACATTGGAGAGCAAAAGCTCCAACCATTCGGCCAAGAAAAGGGAAAACCAAGACCAAGATCAAGCCTTCCCAAAATTATTTCTCCTAAACAAATCTACTAATTTGAGGGTGCTTAGTAACGTGGAGGTGTTGTTTCGAGCGTTGGATTGTTCGTTTTCGTCCTTGGCCAACTTTGGACAAATTGAAGGGTTGTGAAGAAAGGTAAATTCTAATCTTGTTTTATGAGTTATGAAGGGTTTATGTGTGTTGTTGTATGTTGTTATGGATGAAATTCATGAGATATGGCATTATGAAGTTGTAGCCGTGTGGTGTGTTGTGTAGTAGTAGTAATGGATTAATTGTATTTAGTGTGTTTGTGTGTTGTTATGAAGTGTAGAAATGGATGGAAGTCATGGAAGTTGTGTGATGTTGTTGTGGCCGAAAATGGACAATTTTGTATGCTAAAGGATGAACTTATTCTATGTAGTATGTTTGGTTGTTGTAGAGTGTTGAAATGAATGGAAATCATAAAGTATATATGTATGGTGTGTTGGCCGAATATGGCCTTTTGTATGAGTCAAGAAATGAATTAGTTTTCTTGGAATTTTAGTTGTTGATTGTATGTGGATTTTATGTTGAAAATGAGAGTTTAATGATTCAAATTGGTATTGTAAGTGTATGGGCTGTGTTGGAGGATTTTGTGTATTTAGTGTGATTTTTATGTTTATGGAAATGGCATGATTAGAAGGGGATTGTTGGAGTAAATCATGGTTTGAAAATAAGGAATGTGTTAGGGATGTGTTCTCGGGTTAAGGGACAATTTCGGGTGACTTGAAGCCTTTGTTGGATTATTGGAAATATTGTGTGAATTGTTTGGAGAGTCCTTGAATGTTGTTTGAATGGTTTTGGATTGATAATTGAATATGCGTTCGTTTGATTACATGTTGGTTTGTAAGTATGTAGTCGTAGTAAGCATAATTGGAATATTGTTGGAACGTGTGGAGAAGGATTTTTAATGTTCGAATGCGTTTCGAATTGATTGTGGATATTGTTGGAATGATTGTTGGTTTGTTGTGTTGTTGAATTTGGCCGAGTTAAATTCTCGGGGTTGGTCCATTTATAAAGGAAGTGTCTGCCCAATTTTCCGTAGGATTATGTGCTAGTTGGAAATAAGCTTTTAAGTGCTTATGGTTGACGTTGGTATTTATTGATGTTATGTAGATCTTGGAGAGTTCGAGATATAAGTTTGATTTGGATTACCGTTGTGTGCAAGCGAGGTATGTAAAGCTTAACCTTTCTTTCTTTTGGCATGTCTTAGTTGTGTATAGGCTACGACATGAGCCTCGAGGGAATTCCATTCTTATAATCCGAGCATGTCTATGATTCGCGTTTGTCTTTTGGTACTCGTATGTTGATGTGGGAAAATATTGGTTTTGATGTTGTTGGAAAAAAATGATTTTAAAGTTGCATAAAAACTTGGTTTTCAAAAGAGTTTTATTCTTAAACAATGTTGAAACTACGAACGTCCATAACTTTCGACTAAGGGCTCGGATTGCCTCGATATCGTCGTGGGAGGTTGTATGACGTGTGATGAGTATGTTTTCCATAGGCGGGCCCGGCTCGGGTTGACACTCGTCCGTGGGTCCCGCGACCTTCCTTTGTACTTTTTCGATGACGTTTGGAGAGTTTGGTATGACGACTTTCCCGACTCCCAAGTATGATTATTTTACTTACTTTTTGAACCTATGATAATGATTTTATGCATTTGGTTACTCACGACTCGCTCGTGCGGTTTGTTGGTACATCGTTCGCCGGTTCCGGCCGGTTTTTGTCGTGTCGTGCGTACTATGATATATTCGGAGTTATCTTTGTGCTACGGTTCCCGAGACCTCGCCATAGGGCCGGGTTCCGTTTATGGAGTTATCTTTGTGATATGGCTTATGATGTGTTGTGATGATGTGTTGCGTTCGGGGTTGTACGGAGATTTGAAACCTTCGGTGTTATCTTGTGTTATGGCGCCATCGACGGGCGGCGACCATATCTTCTGTGCCCTTTTGCATGTTTTCTATTTTGAAAATAAACATTTGGCATTTTGGAAATGTACTTACTTTCGGTACTTCGGTTTCGAGTGTGATTCAGTTATTTACTGTATTTCCTGCTTTACATACTCGGACATATTTCGTATCGACCCCCTTTCTTCGGGGTCGCGTTTCATGCCCGCAGGTACGGACGACCGGTTTGGCGATCCGCCGTTTAGGAGACCCATTCTGGCCGTGTTGGAGTGCTCCTTCATCCCGAGCCTATATTTTGGTACATACTCGTTCGTTGCATATATATGTGCGTGTGTGTGTTCGGGGGCACGGCGGGGCCCCGTCCCGTCATATGATTCGTTGGTTTGTTTAGAGGCCCGTAGACGTATATGTGGGTTGTGTGCCTACCCCGTGTGTGTGTTTGTATGTTGTGTGTTTGGGCAGTGCGCCATATGATAGCCTTATCGGCTCGATATATATATATATATGTGTTGAGTTCGAGATGTGTTTGAGTCGATTTGAAATAATTTAAGATTGCGTTTGATATTCGGTATATGCATAAACCGAGTTTGTGTGTGTGATTCGAGTTTGATGAATGCGTTTGGGTGCCCAACTCGGGCACTAGTCACGGCCTACGGGGTTGGGTCGTGACAAAAGTGGTATCAGAGCGGTTTGTCCTCGGAATGTCTACAGGCCGTGTCTCGTAGAGTCTTGTTTATCGGTGTGTTGTGCACCACATCTATAAACAGGAGGCTACGGGGACATCTAGGATGTTACTTTTCCTTGAATCTTAGATCGTGCGATAGAACCGTGCTATTAGGATGACTCTTTTCGATCGGTTGTTATGGTTTTTCGCAGATGCCTCCGAAGAAGACGACGGCCGCCCGTGAAGGGCAAGGCGGGCAGATGAGGCTAGTCGGCGCCGAGGGTTACACGGGCTCGTGCGCAGACTAGGCCCGGTATTGTTTTACATTCAGAGGGTTCAGCCACTCCACCACCCAGGGAGGCTGGAGTAGGCCCCTCAGCAGTTCCAGCGCCCGCTCCCCAGCCGGATACGGAGGGCAGGACGCTGAGGGAGGCCGTACAGTTGTTGACCACGCTGGTGGCAGGTCAGGTTCAGGGACGCGGGCAGAGAGGCAATGATGATGGCGACAGGCGTGATAGCCTGAGGGTTCGCGACTTCTTGACGTGTGGCCCCCCTGAGTTTTTCGGTCTAAGCCCGAGGAGGACCCCCATGACTTCATTCGGGGGATGAGACGTGCATTAGGACTGGTCAGGGCTTCAGAGACCGAGTCCGTTGAGTTAGCCTCGCACAGACTGCGAGATGTTGCGGCCAACTGGTATGAGTCCTGGGAGCTATCCAGGGGTGAGGATGCTTCCCCAGCTACGTGGGACGAGTTTACGGCCGCCTTTCTCCGTCACTTTCTGCCCCCGGAGTTGCGGAGGGCAAGGGTTGATAGATTTCTGCAGATACGACAGAGGGGTCGGAGTGTTCGTGAATATAACTTGGAATTTGATTCTCTGGCCCGGTATGCACCTGCTATAGTGGCGGATATGGCCGACCGAATGCATCGGTATGTGATAGGACTGGACAGCTACTTGATTGATAGCTTGACGATGGCGGCGCGTGCACCGATATGGACATTGCCCGGTTGCGTGTGCGCACGCTCAGGGAATGGAAGACCGGCATCGAGCTGAGCAGTCCAGTAGAGATCGTGACAGGAGGCCGCCCAAGAGGGCCAGATCAGCGGGCTATTCAGGAGATTTCCGCGGCGGGCAGCCTCAGTATCAGTCCAGTGGATATTTTCCGCCGCCAGGCCGGGATACTCAGTCTGTTAACAAACGATTTGATGACGCAGGACCGTCCCGGGCGGATCAGAGTTCTAGGGCTTTAGGTCCTCAGGCAAGCGGAGGTCCCAGTCAGATGAGACCACCCCGACCTCCGTGCCCCCACTGTGGGAGGCCACACCCGGGAGAGTGTTTCCGGGCCAGTGGTGCTTGTTTTAGTTGTGGCCGTCAGGGCCATCAGATGAGGGATTGCCCGGCCAGGGTTAGTTTGGGCGGTGCGGCGCAGCCTACCGGATCAATTGCCGGTTCATCTTCATCAGCAGCTACGCGCCCTATGGGTCAGGGTGTGCCGGCACCAGGAGGCCGTGGCAGAGGTCGCGGCGGAGTCCCCAGTTCCAGCGGTCCTTCAAACCGCATATATGCTTTGGCAGGTAGGCGGGATCCAGAGGCGGCACCGAATGCGGATCCAGGTATATGAGCTTTTCTTGTAATGTCCTTATGTATGTGTATTTGTTGTATGAATGTTGTTTGATAGTGGCGAGTAGGGATCCGGAAGTCGATAATTAGCATTTATAAATAATGGGAATCTTCCCGAGGTCCTTGTACGACCTTATAAGACTAATTGAACATTCGAGGACGAATGTTCTAAAGGGGGAAGGATGTTACATCCCGTATTTTGAACGACGGGACGATTTGGGTTAACTATGAAAAGTTAGGATTGAGACCATTTCGGGATACGAAGTCGGGACGTGTGACCTTCGATTTTGTTGTGACCTAAGTATGTATGACGTTATTGGTATGGAAACATTTAAGAAAGTTTGGGACCAAAGATGGAATTTGTGGAAGTTGGCCAATAATTGAAAAATGGAGGAGTAAAAAAGGCCATGTGGCCGGCCACTCTTGGAGTGGGCCATGGCCACATGGTTGGCTATTAAGTGAAATTAAAAAGATGACAAGGTCATCTTATCCCTTCACTTTCATCCTTAGAAAAATCAAGAACATTGGAGAGCAAAAGCTCCAACCATTCAACCATTCGGCCATGGGGAAAACCAAGACCAAGATTAAGCCTTCCCAAAATTATTTCTCCTAAACAAATCTACTAATTTGAGGGTGCTTAGTAACGTGGAGGTGTTGTTTCGAGCGTTGGATTGTTCGTTTTCGTCCTTGGCCAACTTTGGACAAATTGAAGGGTTGTGAAGAAAGGTAAATTCTAATCTTGTTTTATGAGTTATGAAGGGTTTATGTGTGTTGTTGTATGTTGTTATGGATGAAATTCATGAGATATGGCATTATGAAGTTGTAGCCGTGTGGTGTGTTGTGTAGTAGTAGTAATGGATTAATTGTATTTAGTGTGTTTGTGTGTTGTTATGAAGTGTAGAAATGGATGGAAGTCATGGAAGTTGTGTGATGTTGTTGTGGCCGAAAATGGACAATTTTGTATGCTAAAGGATGAACTTATTCTATGTAGTATGTTTGGTTGTTGTAGAGTGTTGAAATGAATAAAAATCATAAAGTATATATGTATGGTGTGTTGGCCGAATATGGCCTTTTGTATGAGTCAAGAAATGAATTAGTTTTCTTGGAATTTTAGTTGTTGATTGTATGTGGATTTTATGTTGAAAATGAGAGTTTAATGATTCAAATTGGTATTGTAAGTGTATGGGCTGTGGTTGGAGGATTTTGTGTATTTAGTGTGATTTTTATGTTTATGGAAATGGCATGATTAGAAGGGGATTGTTGGAGTAAATCATGGTTTGAAAATAAGGAATGTGTTAGGGATGTGTTCTCGGGTTAAGGGACAATTTCGGGTGACTTGAAGCCCTTGTTGGATTATTGGAAATATTGTGTGAATTGTTTGGAGAGTCCTTGAATGTTGTTTGAATGGTTTTGGATTGATAATTGAATATGCGTTCGTTTGATTACATGTTGGTTTGTAAGTATGTAGTCGTAGTAAGCATAATTGGAATATTGTTGGAATGTGTGGAAGAGGATTTTTAATGTTCGAATGCGTTTGAATTGATTGTGGATATTGTTGGAATGATTGTTGGTTTGTTGTGTTGTTGAATTTGGCCGAGTTAAATTCTCGGGGTTGGTCCATTTATAAAGGAAGTGTCTGCCCAATTTTCCGTAGGATTATGTGCTAGTTGGAAATAAGCTTTTAAGTGCTTATGGTTGACGTTGGTATTTATTGATGTTATGTAGATCTTGGAGAGTTCGAGATATAAGTTTGATTTGGATTACCGTTGTGTGCAAGCGAGGTATGTAAAGCTTAACCTTTCTTTCTTTTGGCATGTCTTAGTTGTGTATAGGCTACGACATGAGCCTCGAGGGAATTCCATTCTTATAATCCGAGCATGTCTATGATTCGCGTTTGTCTTTTGGTACTCGTATGTTGATGTGGGAAAATATTGGTTTTGATGTTGTTGGAAAAAAATGATTTTAAAGTTGCATAAAAACTTGGTTTTCAAAAGAGTTTTATTCTTAAACAATGTTGAAACTACGAACGTCCATAACTTTCGACTAAGGGCTCGGATTGCCTCGATATCGTTGTGGGAGGTTGTATGACGTGTGATGAGTGTGTTTTCCATAGGCGGGCCCGGCTCGGGTTGACACTCGTCCGTGGGTCCCGCGACCTTCCTTTGTACTTTTCTGATGACGTTTGGAAGAGTTTGGTATGACGATTTTCCCGATTCCCAAGTATGATTATTTTACTTACTTTTTGAACCTATGATAATGATTTTATGCATTTGGTTACTCACGACTCTGCTCGTGCGGTTTGTTGGTACATCGTTCGCCGGTTCCCGGGCCGGCTTGCTGTCGTGCGTACTATGATATATTCTGGAGTTATGCTGTGCTACGGTTCCCGAGACCTCGCCATAGGGCCGGGTTCCGTTTATGGAGTTATGCTGTGATATGGCTTATGATGTGTTGTGATGATGTGTTGCGTTCGGGGTTGTACGGAGATTTGAAACCTTCTGGTGTTATGCTGTGTTATGGCGCCATCGACAGGCGGGCGACCATATTTTCTGTGCCCTTTTGCATGTTTTCTATTTTGAAAATAAACATTTGGCATTTTGGAAATGTACTTACTTTCGGTACTTCGGTTTCGAGTGTGTTAGTTATTTACTGTATTTCCTGCTTTACATACTCAGTACATATTTCGTACTGACCCCCTTTCTTCGGGGGCTGCGTTTCATGCCCGCAGGTACAGACGACCGGTTTGGCGATCCGCCAGTTTAGGAGACCCATTCTGCTGTGTTGGAGTGCTCCTTCTATCCCGGAGCCTATATTTTGGTACATACTCGTTCGTTGCATATATATGTGCGTGTGTGTGTTCAGGGGTACGGCGGGGCCCTGTCCCGTCATATGATTCTGTTGGTTTGTTTAGAGGCCTGTAGACGTATATGTGGGTTGTGTGCCTACCCTGTACAGCTGAGTTTGTATGTTGTGTGTTTGGGCCAGTGCGCCATATGATAGCCTCGTCGGCTCCCGATATATATATACATATATGGTTGAGTTCGAGATGTGTTTGAGTCAGTTTGAAATAATTTAAGATTGCGTTTGATATTCGGTATATGCATAAACCAGTCGCGTGTGTGTGATTCGAGTTTGATGAACGCGTTTGGGTGCCCAACTCGGGCACTAGTCACGGCCACGGGGTTGGGTCGTGACACTATTATACCCATGCCATTTCAATCCATCCTATGTTTCCACTTTCGATGTTTCTAATATGTTCAACTTTGATCACAACTTGGTTCGATACATCTCGGTACATCAACATCGGGCACACACCGGCCACATATATTCACACGTATTTGCAAACTTCCATTTTCCGTCCGATATACTCATTCCCGTACGTCCGACCTCGACCGGAAACCTTCATAACGGTATATGTACCGCATTAAATTCTTACCTTTCTCGACCACGGATTTATCCAATATAGTTTGATACGTCGATTGATTGTGGGATTGTCCGATATGCTTCTGCATGTCTGGCTTCGATTTTGAGTCCGCCCAAGATAATCGTCGAATATGATGAGAATACGTTCGTTGTACTTTCGTGCTTCCGATTCCGGATATGACTCTGTCCGACGTCCGTTTGATCTTTCGCTCGACAAAGATTCGGTTCGCCCTATATCCGATTTAAGACCCGAGCAGCCCCTAGTAAAGAGATGTCGAAGAATGACGGAAGGAGTTGGAAAATGAAGACCCTTACAATATATATCGATCAAGCCTAAGTACGTGTGCGGGAAGATAGACACCTCCCGGAGTATCCGAAGCCCTATAAGGTCTGAACATTCGAGGACGGATGTTCTAAAGGAGGGAGGATGTTATAGCCCGTACTCGCACGTTTGGATATTTCAAGGTCGTCGCGGAAAGTTAAGGGCGAGACCATCTTCAAAATTTTTTTTTAATGTGTAAGTAGGTTATGAAAATGTTTATGGACGGTGGTAGTGTGAAAATATTAGGAGAGGCTAAGGGAAAGAGAAATTTTCAAAATGGTTATGAAAATAATGCGGAAGACTTGGGGCAAAATGGTAATATTGAGAAAAGTCGAGGGGCAAAATGGGAATTTCACAAGGGTTCAAGAATATTCCTAAAAGGGCCCTAATGGCCATGTGACAAAAAAAAAAAAAAAAGAGAAAGAAAAGATGACAACAAAATAATAAGTCATCTTTTAGAAATAAAAAGGAAAATGAGAATTCTCTAGAGAGGGCATGTGCCCTCACATGATTGGAGACATATATATATACATGTGGTCTTCTAATTCAAGACAAAAAAAAAGGATGAAAAAAAAAAGAGAAGAGGAAAGAAGAGATTGGTGAGAACCACCCCATGGAATTTTGGCCATGGAAATATTGATCCAAAAATTATTGTCTTGTGGTTTTCCTACTAAATTAAGTGTCCTCTACAACCTAGTGTAGTTGGTTTGGAAGGAAGAGGACTTGTTTCTTCAAATGGACAACTTACTCAAGTGAAGAAGATTGGAGAAGAAGGTAAGAATTCATCCCTTCTAATTATGTTTTGAAGGTTTGTTTGTGTTGTAATATATGGAAATGAGTAGAATAGATAGAAATATGGAAGTTTGCATGGCGGAAGTGCATGCCGAATATATGTAATGTTGTGTAGTTAGGATGGGTTGAATTTTAGTTGTGGTTATGATGGAATTTATATTGGAAATGAAAGTTGGATGAAGTTGGTGGAATATGGAAATGCATGGTATTATGTGGTACATGGAAGTTGGGGTGGAAATGAATTAAGTTTGTTTAATATGTTAGTTGTGTTGTGGCGATCCTTGCAATGCAAATGAAGGTAAAAATGATGAAAGTTAGCATTGAAATGGAATGTAGAAGTATGTCGTCTTAGTATGATTTTATGTTCTTATGATAATTAAGTTGTTAGGGTGTGAATTATGATGATTGTTGATGAACTTGGAAGATGGAAATATGTTGTGAATATGCATGTTAAAGATTAGAAGATTTGGATAAATTATGGCTTTGGTGGAAATTGTATAGTTTGTATAGTTTGTGTATATATTGTGGAAATGATATGAAATGCTTCCGAATGGCATTGTAACGATTTTAGTTAGTAATGAATGTGAATATGATGGTATTGATTTGGACATATGAAGTTGGAATGGAAGTTATTGCATTGTGTTGGAAAGTTGATTATTTGTATCATATTGTGTTTTGTTGTGGTTGTTGATGTTGTTGTTGGGTTGTTGTTGATTGTTTTGAGCCGAGTTTAATTCTCGGGGTGTCGTATTTATAGGGGAAGCCGCCGAATTTTTATAGACAAGTATTGGTCAAGAATAGAATTCCTAAGTGCATGAATAGTAATTGGTCAAAGTGACCATTTGCAGATTTTGACGAAACGGGATTGAAGTTTTGGCAAGTGCAAAGCGACAAGAAAGGTATGTAAAGCTTTTCATTTCCTTTCTTGGCATGATCTTAGTGTGTTAGGCTTCGGATTTGGCGCCTTGGAGTGCACCCTATGTCTCGAATCTACATCTAAAATGACCCCCTTTTTCATTATCTAATTGAACCTAATTAGGTCACATTTGACTAGATTGATTTTAGACATCTAGAATTTGTACAAATCTAATCCGATCACTCTAAAACACTTACTAATGATATTATGAAGTTCAACGAACGTGATTTAAGCCCGCCACCTCATTTGACCGAGGTGGGCCCACTATTTCCGATTTTACCCTCTTCCGTGTTTATGATTTGTCTTCGAGCGGCTTTAAAGGAAACGTTTTAATTACTCCTCTATTTATTACTTAAAAATTATTTTAAATATTCCGTTAAGCTCTATGACGTGTTTTGATATCCGTATCACGAATCCGAACGTTCGTCTCCGACATAACCTACCGTGATGTCCGAAAGGTACGTACTATGCTTCCGTCCGATTTCATCACTTTGATTTGTCATTCGCTATGCCTCATTGAGTCTCTCGGAAATATATATGTTATTTTTATTGCATTAGTTTCTCACTACTCCACTCGTGGATGCCTCAATATTTCCCACGAGCCGGGCCAGATATGTTCTCAAGCGTACTTCCTGCATTGTTCGCGTGCTCCGGTGTGAGGGGGCAGGTATTATACGTACATGGGTTGTGGTGTATGATGTGCCATGTACGCCTATTTTGATATTTGATGATTATGCTTCATATGGCCATCCGATCCGATATGCCGAAGTATGATGTGTTGTGGCGCGGCGAAGGGGGCGACCACGTTCATTGCCGAGTCCCCAACGGGCCGGTTTTGCATATATTTTCTCGCATTTAAATTTATGATTTCGATACGCATTTTTGATTACTTATGCATCTCGTTTGCTTTCCGCACATTCCGTTCGATTTTAATTTTATTTATTACATTCTCCGCTTTACATATTCGCACATTTTCCGTACCGACCCCCTTTCTTCGGGCCGCGTTTCGTGCCACGTGTGCGTACACCGATTTGCCGATTCGCCGCCTAGGTTGTTTGCTCCGGTTGAAGTGCTCCTTTGTCCGTGGCCCGTATTTTGGTATAAAATTTCTCGTTGCATTTGTGCGTAGGCATTATTTCGGGGTACGACGGGCCCCCGTCCCGTCATATGATTATGTTTGGTTCCGTAGAGGTCGTAGACATGTGGTGTGGGTTCCAGTATATGTTTGGGAGATTTGCGTACGTTTAGAGTTTATCTATGTTTTGTGACGGCCTTATCGGCCTTCGCGCGGCATGCCCACACGTCCCCGTTAAACTAATATTTCGCTTTTTTATTTGTAATGTTTTGCTAATTTAGGTTAAGGTACGTATGAGTGTCCAACTAGGCACGTGTCTTGACCTACTGAGTTGGGTCGTGATGATCTTAAAGTATGTTTTATATTTGCATATAGTTTCTATTTTTCGCTCGTGCACGCGAGTCTATTTCCATCACCGAGTCCCGGCCTAGTTTTTGTCGTGCGCACGGTTCCCGAGCTTCGCTTGAGGAAGTAACTGTGATATGAATTCGGGCATGATGTGTTTCTGAAGTATGGTGTGTTCTCTTCTGAACTATATTTGCATATATGTGTATTTGATATTATGATG
>NW_026716718.1:0-16560 GCF_029784015.1 Lycium ferocissimum
GAAAAATGAGGAGAAAAGGCTGATATTTCATTTAAAAAGGTGTGGGTAATGGGCCCGACCCGGTTGGGCTCCTAAGCCGGGGCCTGGCCCACTGACCTTTCTCCCTTAAAATGTCCATATCTCCTTATCCCGATGTCGCCTGTGAACCCACGATCTATGGTTGGAAAGATATTTCAATTATCTACAACTTTCGTTCTGGGAGTTTTCCCAAATTCCAAACTCATAATACCATTTTGGCCCCTCGAAGTTAGATCACCCAAACACATTTTCTTAAATCGTCTTTTTGGAGGGCTTACACTCATTTTTAGCTTATGGGTCCTTCTTAGGACTTGCTCAAATTCACATGTACTACCCATATATCTCTTCATATGTCCTTTATAAAATCCCGACATGTGGGTCCCACCTTAACACACGGCCACTTTGGCCTTTTCATGAAATTTTTATTTTAACTTCTAGCCCCTAATTTCCCTTAATATTCCATACCAATAAAATTCATAAACAACTTATGCATTACACCAAATCGAAAAATAGCCTTGTCCTTAACTTGTCGCAACTAACTTAAAATATTGCAACGTACAAAATACGGGATATAACATCAGTAGCATGAAAGAATGAAAGAAAGTGAATTTTCCTAAATGTCCTATAGCCTTTCACAGATAAGTACGGAGCTCATCGTACCGATCCACGAGACTCTACTAGACACGCTCTTGTATTATAGATCGGGTAACCTAAGGCTCTGATACCAACTTGTCATAAACTAATTTCACTAAGTCGCACGGGCACCTACCTTTTCCACCTCGGTAAGCGAACATTTATCCCAACAATCATAAAACTTAAATAAATAAATAAATAAATAAGCGGAAGAAGATAGAATGATGTAAGACTCACGATAATAATATTAGAAAATGCGAAAATAAGAGAAATACACCCTAGTATCTGGTCTGGTCATACAAGAGCAACTAACTAAATACTACAAGTCTGAATGATAGTAATACATTAATAGTCTCAAATCATGTCTCAGGAATGGAAATAAGGACATAATAAAGGAAGAGTTTTCGGGCAGCGAACGTCCTCATGCTCACCCTGAAAGACTCGAATCAGTAAATCCTCGACAATTAGCCACAAGGAGTAGAGGTCGATCCCACCTGGTACTCTGCATTCATAAAAGAATGCAAAGAAGCACAAGCCAAGATAAACAACAAGTACTGGTAGGTATCATAGGCCGACTAAGACTAGCTAACGTATATAAAGACAACAAAGCAAGATAAGCACATAAACCAACAAGTACAAGTCAAACGAAACCGTATCCATAACAAAAGTCATCACCTATGTTATAGCATCTAAACCCAACTGTGCAAAGTCCCAGTATAGTCAATCCGAACCAGGATATCACAATAGTATCACAGCAAGTCATCAAATATGTTATAGCATCTAAGCCCAACTATGCCAAGTCTCAGTATAATCAATCTGAACCAGTATATCCCAATAGTATCACAACAAGTCATCAGAATCAAAGGTACCATGCAATGCAACAATGTATGTATGATGAATGGAATGCATATGCACCGTACACATGTGCTCCAATGATGGAACAACACATCTCGGCAACACAACCCATGGGGACCTGCAAAGTCCATGTACCACTCTCACGATCCCTATAAAGACCTCGGGGATCGGATACTCAATCGTTCCAGGCAAGAAAACTTGGGCAGCGTACACTCGGTCCGCTCCGGTAAATGACCTCAGATCACAGACTTTCATCTTTCTTTTACGTTCTCCAGCAGAAACCTCAGAGGCTACACTCCCTCACTTCCATCATCAGTACCATAACCGGGCAGCATCAATGAATCATGGAAATGATTATGAATGCGATGCAATGCAATATCAATAACCAGTTCAATCCAAAATAGTACCACCCAGGGCACACAAGTAACATCAATAATAAGGCTACACAATAAGCCATACAGAAATCACAATCTCATGTCATTGCCGATCGAATAAAGTACCGCAATATCGTAGTCATGGTATATCACTAGTCACAATTCCCCAATTTCTCAACGTGGCAACGAGCCAATAAATAAATAGAACAAGATAAGTAAATCAGCACAACGGGGTGGCTAGCCCCCAAATCATATAGCAAGGCCCAACCTAAGATAATATCCAACCCAACTTCATACCCGAAGGTTTAAATGCATTCTCCGACATTATCATCTAAACATACGCTTCGCTAATTGAAGTCTCACCATAAGGTAAACCATAACCTACCTGGAGAGTCGAACAGCAAAGCCTCCAGTAATCAAAACTTAGTTTTCCCCTTCCTTTGAGCCTTGAGATAATGAAAGTCTAAACATATCTGAATCATGAAATTAGAATTAAGAAGAACATCATTCAAGCCTTAGTTCTATTCAAGACCCAAATCCCCAACCTATGGAATGGGGTTTATGAACTAGAAGATAAAATTAGGAATCTATAGGTCTCAACATAAAATTAATGTTCTAGGTGATCAATTCCTATCAATTACAAGCTCGAAGAACCAAAAATTTACTTAAATTCGCATTCTAGGCAAACCCCCAAATTTGGGAATCAGCCCTAACTTCCAATGCCATCATTTAGCCACTAATTAGGAAGGAATCATGAAATAATAGATTTTAATCATCAATTTCATGCTTAATGAAGCTAACCCACTCAATAAATCAAGATCTAAAAGCTTAGAATGAAGAACCCATTGAATACTCTTTTAATCACCAAACTCTAAAGGAACTAGCATGATAAGGGATTCCAAAGGTGATAAAGTAATCATGGAATGGAAAGGAAAGTGAAGGGAGTTACCACAATGAATTTCCCCCAAGATTTGACTTGAAATGCTCCCAAGAACTCAGTTTTCGAAATAGTAATGAATGAGCAACTTAGGGCTTTTAACACTCATTTAATGAATCTACCTACCCGATACCCGCTTCTACGACAACTATATCGCTCCAGTGGTACAGCTTTGGCGTTCCCTCACACCGCTGCGGTAGTCCGCTAAACAAAGCACAAGGCCGCTTTTGTAGCATAGCCACCACTATAGCGGTGCCGCTATTGCGGTAATGGTGTCGCTATAGCGGGTCACCACACATCAGAATCCCCCCCAAGTTTCACAATCTCAATCCGAAATCCCGATTATCAACCGAAGCCATCTGCTCACATACCATACATGCAGACATACATAAAAACACGCTACAAATGGCCTCAGAATTCTCAACGGAGGTCTCGTTGATCGAGTCAATCCCCCGATACCTCAAAACTAACTTACAAGCCCAAGTCTCAAAATGCACCCGAGTGCATTAGGAATCGATCCAAATATACACACAAGTTCTAAAAGAACATCCGGACCTCTCGGTATAGACGGATTCCCGAAAAAGGTTTGTTTACCCAAAAGTCAACTTTGAGTCAACTCTTTTTTCCTTAAGCCCAAATTTGCCAAAAGTCACCCAAATCATACCCAAATACCTCGGGAAGCATATCAACGATCCCCTCGGATCAAATGTGAGCTAAACAAGCTCGGGGAAGGGCCAAAAGTACCGAAAAGACTATAACGACCAAACGGGTCATTATATCTTCAAAGAAACTCCAAGATAAGTTATTTCAAGGCTTAATCATGGTTTTCTTCTGTCGATTTCATGATTCTTTATATATTAAAATCTGCCTTGAAGGCTTCACTGGTAAAATCTCATTTTGGGTAGATTGTTGAGAGTTCTTCCAAGCTTCTTCTTCGATCTTCCTTCTATAGCCAAGGTGAGTATGATTCGCACTTTGTACAATGACCTCTTCCATGAATCTATGAGTTTAACATCGGTTTCCTCCGGATCTTTCCAAATTGGATATTTCTTCATGATGAAGTAAGGTGACAGGTAGCTCTAAGAAAGGCATCCAAGGTACTAATTATCGTCTACTACTTTCAACAAGCTCGTGTGAGCATTGAAGGTATGTATTTGGTAAGAACTCACGGGACGTTGATCAGAAGCAGTGAGTTCAATTTGTAGTAATTGTATAAAAATTTTAAGGGGTTGTTTCAAGTGATATGGAGGCTGGGATGGGGTTTGGTAGCATGTGTAGAGCTTTTGTATTGTTAAAAGAGTTCGGGTATGGAGAACACGATCATATTATAGCTTTGAGAGCTCGTCGCTCTTCGATTGCTTGATAATATTGTTGGTATATTTGTTGCCTGTCATTAAGCTATGATTATGTTGATATTAGCCATCGTAAACAGGTTAAGCGTTTATCATAAGGATTAACTTGCCGTAGTCATTCGAAGGTTGAATCAAGGTATGTAAGGCTATTCATTCTTTCGCCAGTACAGTACGACCTTCGATTTATTATTTCTATTGAATGAGTTGTAAGGTATGAGGATTACAGAAGTATGTCAACTCCTCGTTATTTGTTTCATAAGTCGAATATGAGCTACGTCAGGTGCCAACAAATCTATACTTTACTCAGTCGTTCCGCTCATGGGATTGAGCTCGCAAATCACCCATATGTGGTTATAGTGCCTTACGTAAGATGAGTCATTTTAGTAAGCCTTTAGATGATTGCTATTGTGTTACAGCACCTACTTAAGACGAATCTTATCGATATGGTTATTCTAAGTATCCCACAAGAGTATGATTATTCAGGTGGTGCTGTGAAGCGCTCATGGGATCATGTTGTGCTTCAGATTATATATAAGAGTCTAGATTCCACAAACTCATGGTAGTACCTTCTTTCATATGTCCGATAATTTGTCATGTAGTTGAAACCTTACGCTAGGCTTATGCTCCTAAAGGAGCTTCATATGAATCGTGTGTTTCTCCTAAGCTTTGAGAACATACATTGAGCCTTTGTGGTATGTTCCAACATGTTAGGCATATGGTGCTACAGTCCGTATTTTTATACGTTAAGTTTCTTCATGAGATGGTTGCCATAGTTTCGGAGGCGGATTTATTTACGAGGATATGGGAGATCAAATATACTTATCTTAAGCATATGAGGGTTTAAATGCATGCTTAGTATGTGTTGAGAGGACTAAAGGTTGAACAAATCGATGAGAATATGTTTCAGGAAAAAGCTGGGTTTTTGTAACGACCTGTTTGGTCGTTATTGCATTTTTTACCTTTTTGACCCTTTCCCGAGCTTGGTTAGCTCACTTTCGACTAGAAGGGACCATTAACACACTTTTCGAGGTGTCTAGAATTGATTCGGGCAACCTGTTGTGAAATTTAGGCTTAAAGCGAAAAAAAGTTGACGCAAAATTGACTTTTTTGTAAACGGATCTTTTTCGGAAATTCGTCGATTCTGAGAGGTCTGGATGGTCGTTTATAACTTATGTGTATATCTAGTTCGGTTCCCAATTCACTCGGATGAATTTTGGGACTTGGGTTGAAAAATTAAAAATGAGGTATCAGGGGTTGACTTAATCAACGAGACCCCCGTTATGTGATTTTTGAGCAGATGGCCTCGGGAGTGGTGCAGGATTTCGATTGAGACTTAGAAAAATTGGTTAGATTCTGGTACCTTGTGTCTGCATTGGCAGCAACAGTGCCATCCCAGGGGTACCGCTATTATGGCTGAGTGACCGCTGGGGCGGCCAAGTGTTATGGACCCAAATCGCTGGGAGGGTCTGTTGGGCGCTGTTGCGGCACCGCCGTTGCTGTCCCGTTACCTCCGGGACCGTAACGGGCCTGTTACTTCATTAAGTGTGTATTAAAAAGCCATAGTCTATTCATTTATTACCATTACGAAAATAGAACTCTTGGGGTCTATTCTTGGAGAATTATTGTGAAGATTCTTGGTGGTAAGCTCTCCTAACCCTCTTACTATTTCATTGTTCCTAATCATCTTAAGGATCCCTCTTTCCTTGTTAGCCCTTAGTAATGGAAGATTAAAGTGGGTTTTGATAGATTTCATATCTAGGCTTATTAATGATGAAATTTGTCACGACCCAACCGGAGGGTCAATGACGGGCGCGCCTGGGTAATAACCCACCCGGGCACCTCTTAACATACTTTCACATTACATCTAGGTGAGCAACATAGCTACATCATACTTTTCATTCATCAATCATACTAATCCCATTGTGCGACAATTTATTTATATCATCATTAGCAACTATGCCCATATCAATGTACATAAGCCGACGAGGCTAACAAAATGATATCCAAAATATAGGCTGACAAGGCCAAACACATCTAATCATATACACATGTTTACGAGCCTCTAAGAAAGATATGTCATATCATATAGGCGAGACAGGACCCCGCCGTGCCCATAAATATGTACACAAAAGAATCAATACGAAAAGCTGTAGCTCCGAATGAAATGGAGCTCCGCTATGTAGTCCCTGAGAAATATAGCTATGGATCGGGTCTGTCTCCCTGGCCACCTGCGGGCATGACGCAGCGTCCACAAAAAAAAGGACGTCAGTACAAAGAATGTACTGAGTATGTAAAACATGATCAACATCAACATGAAAGCATAATAGACAACATACGAAATAGCATAGTATAGAAGATAATAGTATCATCGTCATAGCACTTACTTGCCTTTCATAGGGACATTCCATTTCTATTGCATATCCGTGTACATACATCCATATCCGTACCCGTAGTAGTATCCGTACTCATTTACATTTCATATCCATTTTCGTATTCGTAGTCGTATTTCCATTCATACTCGCATTCATTTACATATTCATTTTCATAGCAATTCCATAGCATTTACATAGCATATTCGTATTCATATCGTATACATAGCATTTACATAGCATACCCGACCATGAAGGTTTGGTGTTTCACATACCTGGCCCTACCAAGGCTCAGTGTCATACATACCTGGCCCTACCAAGGCTCAGGGTTATCCGTACCCAACTGCAATGGTGCGCGCGCATTATATATATATACATATTTACTATATTCTACCCGGCCATATAAGCTCGGGGTTCCATAATATCCATACATAGGCACATATACATATAAGCTCGTAAGCATCTTTAGCATCATTACTATCGTCGTTCATTACAGTTATCCTTGGAGGATTACTCGTCGTATAAGGAATTTAGTACAATCGTAACATATCGAGGATCATAAGCTTAGTAGCTTTTTAGAGATAGAATCATTTAGAGAATATCATAGACTCATAGAAGAATAGACATTTAGCCAAAGAATCATGCCTTATGAAAGAAGGGTTAGCCTTATATACCTTTCCGTTTAACTATTCTATCACTTGCACGTTCTCCTCCAATGCTTACGTTTCTACCTTCATTAGAGTTATACTATCATTAAGAAATCGATGAATTAGCATGGATGACTAAAGCTTGAGAAAATTCGATAGCATCTCCTTTATTTATACGACTTCTTCCATATCATATATCAACTCCCAAACATCAATAATAACATTCACAACATCATAACAATAGCCTTTTTTCACCTACATTACCCTTACTTCTCAATTCACTTCCAATCATCCACATTCATGGTCATAACTCACGTCTATCCCATGTTCTCAATATCATTTACAACGTGATTATAATCATAATGTATCAAGAATCATGACTCAATCCAAACATTTACTCAAAAGTGATACTATTCCACATTCATGACCCATATTCTATTTCCTTCAACAATCCAAGTGTTTCAACTTTCAAATACCTTAAACAACATGGAAATACCATAAATCTTTACCTTAGATGGTGTAGGAATGAACCTTGTGTGCAAACACTTCACTTGAGCAAAACCTAGTTTCACCTTCACTTGGATTTCTTGTCTTGGATGAACTTTAATGGGTTTCTTACACTTGATTCACTTGGTTTGATGAAGTTGAACACTAATATCTCTTGAAATCTTGTGGGATAAATGTAGAGAGATGTTCTAGAGAGAAGTGGAGTGAAAGGGAAATAAAATAAAATGAAACTTGGATCCCTTATTAAATAACTCAAATCTGTCCCAACCAACTTCTACGGACCAACATACGGTCCGTATAATTTATACTGACCGTATTCTGGCCGTAGATTTGTCCAGATTGGGGTGTCATTCTGGGTTGGTTATACGGCTGAACATACGGTCCGTATGTTTTATACGGCTAGTATGTTTGGCCGTATAATGCTCAATCATTCCGAACTCGTTCTCGCCGACTCGTTTGATTTCTAATCCTTATGGAACCTTCTTGACACTTGTTTATCACCTCATTAACAATCTAAGGGAAGTTATAACTCTTCTCCAAAGAATCATTAAATCATCATTAACTTGCTACTCGAAAATCTCTTTCGATACTTATCGTGCCTTGCCTTCTCTTGGCAAACTTCTCGTCTTATCGTCGGATGTCTTTGAAATCTTACTTAGGGTCATCAAATGTCATTTCTTACTTATTACGACACCGTATACTTCGTGTCCTTCGTTAGTCTATTCGCTACGCATCAACGAAATTTTTTTCGAGGTGTAACATTCTTCCCCCCTTAAGAACATTTGTCCTCGAATGTTAAGCACTCGGGAATCCTACAAAAATTTTGACAGAGTTTCCCCTATAATATGGCACTACCATCCTGTCACAACAACCCATAATATCAATGCTTCACTGAGCCACAACATAATAGCAATAGAATTTGGCCACACACGACCCAAATACATAAAAAGAAAAACATATATACCTTATGATCTTGATGTCTCATCTTGGATCTCTTCCGGGGGCTGAAATAAGTGCGGGTACTTGGATTTCATATTTTCTTCCGCTTCCCATGTCATCTCTTCTCGGTTATTGTTTCTCCACAAAACTTTAACTGAGGCCACTTCTTTGTTTCTAAGCCTCCGTACTTGCCTATCTAATATGGCAATGGGTATCTCTTCGTAAGTCAACTTTTCTATCACTTGCACATCATTTACTGGCACGATCCTCGTACACATTTTTGAAGCATCGAGACATGAAAAACTAGGTGAACTGACTCCAAATCAGGTGGTAGATCTAATTCGTAAGCCACTTTGCCTGCTTTGCGCACAATCTCAGAAGGCCCAATGTATCGGGGACTAAGCTTCCCCTTTTTGCCAAATCTCATTACACCCTTCATTGGTGACACTTTTAAGAACACCCAATCTTTTACTTGGAACTCTAAGTCCCTTCGACGATTATCCCCGTAGGACTTTTGACGACTCTGGGCTGCTAATAACCGATCTTGTATAAGCTTAACTTTTTCTATGGCTTGCTGGACCAAGTCTGGCCCTATCAATCTAGTCTCTCCTACTTCAAACCACTCAATTAGGGATCTACACTTTCGCCCATATAAAGTGTTATATCCCGTATTTTGTACATTGGGATAATCCGAGCTAACCATGATAAGTTAAGGACAAGACTATTTCGGGATACAAGGTAGAGACTTTTGACCTCCGATTTTGTTTTAAGGCATAAGTTGCTTATGATTTTATTGGTATGGAATATCAAGGAAAATTTGGGGTTAAAAGTGAATTATGGCAAGTTATTATTTCATGAAACCAAGCCAAGTTGGCCGTGTGGCTTATGGGTGGTTCCCACCCATGGCTTGGCAAATTTTAATTCATCCAAGCCATGTGTGGGCCATGGTACACATGGATGAATTATATATGTACATATTAGATGACAAGCAAGACTAGTATTCATCTTTTTCATACCTTAGAAGCTTGGAGAAACATGGAGAAAACAAAGGGAGAACCATTCGGCCAAGGGCTGGCCGAATATGGTGCCCAAAAATCTTGATCAAAAAATATTTTCTTCTAGCTTTTCAACAAATTGAAAGGTACTAATTAACGTGGAAGAGTTGTTGGAGAAAGCAAACCATTCACTCTTGCAAGACACAACCCTAGCCAAGTTGAAGAACTAAGTGGAAAAGGTAAGGTTTAATCTTTTTTTTACATGTGTTATGGATGGTTTATGCGTGTTGTAGTGTGTGGAAATTGATGAAAATCATGAAATGTTGTATCTTTGGTGCTTGGCCGTATATGGGCTGTTTGGTATGACAAGGATGAACAAATTTTACTTAGTGTTTTGGTTGTTGTTGTTGTGGATTCTATGATGTAAAATGAAGATTTAATGATCCAAGTTGAAGTGGTAATCATGTGGGCTGTTTTGAAAGTTAATATGATTCTAGTATAGTTTCTTGAATTTATGAGAATGATGTTGTTAACATGTGGATTATTGGTATAGTTCATGAATTTGGAAGAAAGAAATGTGTTGTTGTTGTTCTTATTGAATTTGGAAGGTTTCGGGTTATGTTGCATATTGGTTGGGTTATTTTGAATATTGTGTGGATTGGTTGGAGTGTTCTTGAGTCGTGTTTGAATGGTTTCGGATTAGTGCTTGAATGTGTGAGCATTGATGGTGGCTTGATTATATGTGGTTGATTTGAATATAAATGGAATGTTGTCGAATTATGTAGAGAAGAGTTACTAACGTTAGAATGCGTTTTGAATTGATTGTTGATGTTGTTAATATGATTGTTGGTATTGTTGTTGAAGATTTGGCCGAGTTGAATTCTCGGGGTTGTTGAATTTATAGGGAAAATGCTGCCCAAATTTCTGTAAATGAAGTGCTAGCTTAGAATTGGATTCCTAAGTGCTTATGACTAATGCTTGGTGCCTAATGACGTTATTGTAGATCTTGGAAAGTCCGAGACTTAAGTTCGGATTAGCTTAGGAAGCGGACAAGGTATGTAAATCCTATCCCTTCTTTCTTTTGGCATGTCTTAGTTGTAAGTAGGCTATAATACGAGCCTCGGAGTAACTCTATTCTTACGATCCGAGCATGTCTATGATTCTTATTCACTTCTTGACTTTCGCATTCTTAATATAGTCGAGCTATGGTCCTTATGTCTTTTGTATGATTGGATTTCAAAGGTTGCATAAAAAGTTTTGTTTCTAAAGGGTTTTATGTTGAATAATGTCTCTAACTTTCATAGACGGGCTCGGATCGCTTCGATACGTTCGTAGAAGATTCTATAGCGTATAATGTCCGTAACTTTCATCGGCGGGCTCGGATTGGTTTGATACTTGTCCGTGCCCGAGACTTTCCTTTGTGTAGTTCTAACGACTTTTGAAAGGACTTAGCATGACTATCGTCTTAACCCTCGAGCGTCGATTACTTACTTATCTATCGAGCCGGTAATGACGATTATGTTCTTGATTTCCATAAGCTATTTCATACGGTTTTGATACGTATCTACGATTTCTAAAGTTCTATTTGATATGTTCCCGAGTGATATTCGGAGGAAACTTGATTTGACTATTGTCTTGGTTTTTAAACGATGGTTCGTTTTGACTATTCTATTGAGTCTTTGAAAATGTTTTAAACTGCATATAGTTTCTCACTACTCCTCGTGTTGTGGTTACATCTTTCGCCGAGTCTCGGGCCGGTTATGTCATCGTGCGCACTATGCTATATTCTGGAGTATGATGTGTTATGGTTCATCGAGTCCCTCGCTAGAGGGCCGGGTACCGCTTATATTCTGGTGTTATGATGTGTTATGGTGTTATGATGTGTTATGGCGCTATGATGTGTTATGGAGATGTTACGGAGATATGAAATCTTCTGGTGTTATGATGTGTTATGGCGCCAACGACGGGAGGGCGAACATATTCCCGAGCCCCATGCATGATTTGTGTTTTAATAAGTAAGCATTTTGGTATTCCGGATATTGCATTTACTTTACGTACTTTTTGTTTCGATTATGATCTGTTCTTGTATTTCATGCTTTGCATACTCAGTACATATTTCGTACTGACCCCCTTTCTTCGGGGGCTGCGTTTCATGCCCGCAGGTACGGATACTCATTTTGGTGACCCGCCAATTTAGGATTTCCATTCAGCTATTTTGGAGCGCTCCCTTGTTCCGGAGCCTATGTTTTGGTACAGACTCTTCCGATGCATATGTGTATGTCTGTTCATGGGTACGGCGGGGCCCTGTCCCGTCATATGACTGTTATTGCTCTTAGAGGTCTGTAGACATATACGTGTGGGTTGTGGGTAGTTATGGTACGATTATGTCCGTGTGGTTTGTGTTTGGACGTCCCCTGTATTATGATAGCCCTCGGCGCGCTTATGTGCGATATCATCGTTGAAAGTTGTGATTGCGATACGTATATATATATATATATATATATATATGTGACAGCTTTGGGGCGACGTTTCACTTTTCTGTATGTATAAGTTATTAGTATGCTGTTTCTGGTTAATGGGTGTGTACGGGTGCCCAGCTCGGGCACTAGTCGCGGCCTACGGGGTTGGGTCGTGACATAAAGCCTCATACGGTGCCATTTGAATGCTAGAATGATAACTATTATTGTAATCAAACTCAATGAGTGGTAAGTGATCATCCCAATTTCCTCCAAAATCTAACATGCATGCCCGTAACATATCCTCAAGAGTCTGGATGGTACGTTCAACTTGTCCGTCAGTCTGCGGATGAAATGCCGTGCTAAGGTTCATATGAGTCCCCAAACCCTCTTGGAAGGACTTTCAGAAATTAGCCGTAAACTGAGTTCCCCTATCAGAGATAATAGATACTGGAACACCATGGATTTGCACTATCTCTTTAACATAGAGCTTTGCATAATCTTCTGCTACATATGTCGTTCTGACGGGTAAGAAATGAGCTGATTTCATGAGTCTATCCACAATCACCCATATAGAATCATACTTACGTCGAGAACGGGGTAAGCCTGTAATGAAGTCCATGTTAATTACTTCCCACTTCCAAGTTGGGATTTCTATAGCTTGCAACAATCTGCTTGGCTTTTGGTGCTCGATTTACACTTGTTGGCAATTGGGACATTGAGCTACAAATTCTGCTATATCTTTCTTCATCCCATTCCACCAATAAATAGATTTAAAATCATGATACATTTTCGTTGCTCCGGGGTGGACAGAATAACGGGAACAATGAGCTTCTCTCAATATTTGGTGGCGCAAACACGCCACATCGGGAACACATAATGCGCACTCGACATCGGACGACTCCGTCTCCTGCAATCTCAAATGATGACTTCTCCTTCTGAGGGAGTGTATCTTTGTAATGCATTAGCATGGGATCTTCGCATTGTCGCTCTTTCACTTCCACTACTAGTGACGAGACTGCTGAATCCTGAATGGTATTTCCCCTGCTACCTGAGTCCACTACTCGAACTCCTAGGCTAGCTAACTACTGGAGCTCACGAGCCATTTCTCTTTTCTCTGGTTGTACATCACACAAACTTTCCATAGATCTGCGGCTAAGAACGTCAACCAAAACATTTGCCTTTCCGGGGTGATATAGGATATCAACATCATAATCCTTTAGCAATTCCAACCATCGTCGTTGCCGCAAATTCAACTCTTTCTGCTTGAAGATATACTAAAGGCTCTTATGATCTGTGTAAATATCCACATGGACACTATATAAATAATGTCTCCACATCTTTAATGCATGAATCACTGCAGCCAATTCAAGGTCATGGGTTGGATAATTTCTCTCATGTTTCTGTAATTACCTTGAAGCATACGCAATCAACTTATCATGTTGCATCAACACACAGCCTAGCCCGATGCCTGAAGCATCACAATAAACAACATAACCTTCCAATCCCTCTGGAAGTGTCAGGACTGGTGCAGAAGTCAATCTATCTTTTAGTTCTTGGAAACTACGTTCACAAGCATCTGTCCATTGAAACTTAGCTGATTTCTGGGTCAGCTTTGTGAGTGGTGCAGAAATAGAGAGAAACCTTCAACAAATCTCCTGTAATAACCTACTAAGCCCAGAAAACTACGAACCTCCGTAGGAGTTGTGGGCCTTGGCCAAGTCTTCACGGCCTCAATCTTTTGGCTATCTACCCGAATACCATCGGTACGAAACAATGTACCCCAGAAATGCTACTGAGTTCAACCAAAACTCACACTTAGAAAATTTTTCAAATAACTCTCGAGTTTGAAGAACTCCAAGGACAGTACGCAAATGATCCGCATGTTTTGCCTCGGATCTAGAATACACCAAGATGTCATCGATGAATACAATCACAAATAAATCTAGGAAGGGCCTGAACACATCATTCATCAAATCCATAAACACTGCCGGTGCATTAGTTAGCCCAAATGACATCACCGGAACTCAAAATGGCCATATCTTGTTCGAAAATTTGTCTTAGGAATATCTTTTTCCCTAACTCTCACTTGATGATACCCGGATCTCAAATCTATCTTGGAAAACCATTTGGCACCTTGTAATTGATCAAATAAGTCATCAATCCTCGGAAGAGGATATTTATTCTTAATCGTCACCTTATTCAATTTCCGATAATCAATGCACATTCTCAAGGAGCCATCTTTCTTTCGGACAAACAATACGGGTGCTCCCACGGGGATGAACTAGGCCTAATAAAGCCTTTCTCAAGCAAGTCTTTCAATTGCTCCTTCAACTCTTTCAATTCTGCGGGAGCCATTCTATAAGGAGGAATGGATATAGGCTTGGTATCTGGAAACACATCAATAGCAACATCAATCTCCCGCTCGGGAGGAAGGCCTGGAAACTCTTCTGAGAATACATCCGGAAACTCATTCACTACGGGAACTGACTGAAGAGTCGACGATTTAGCTTCCACATCTTGAACCCGAACTAGATGATAAATGCAAACTTTTGTGATCATTTTCCTTTCCTAGAGATAGGAAATAAACCTACCTTTTGGTGACGCAGTATTTTCTTTCCATTCTAAAACTGGTTCTCCCGGAAATTGGAAACGAACCATTTTCATTCTACAATCAACATTGGCATAGCAAGAAGCCAACCAATCCATCCCATAATAACATCAAAATCCACCATTTTTAACTCATGTAAGTCAATTATAGTATGATGGTCACAAATCACAACTACACAATTTCTATACACTCGGCTAGCTATTACCGATTCACCAACGGGTGTAGACACCTCAAAAGGTTTGATCGATTTCGGTTTAACTCTAAACCGACCCACAATATACGGAGTAACATATGACAATGTGGAGCCCGGATCTATCAAAGCATATACGTCAACAGAAAATACCGATAATATACCGTGACAACATCGGAGAAGACTCGAAGATCTTGGCGTCCGGCCCAAAGCATAAATCTTGTGCCGAGGACCGCTAGAGCGGGGACTCTCCCTCTACCTCTACCATGGCCAGGCGGCGCATGTGAACCTAGCCCCATAGGGCGTATAGATGACGAAGATCCGGCTACCGACCCTAAAGGCTGGGTCCTACCTCTGCTACCAACTGAGGGGTAATCACGCATAATATGGCCTAGTCGACCACATGAATAGCAAACCTCGGAGCCCAATCGGTACTGACCCCAATGTAACTTCTCACACTGAGAACATCGTGGCATAGGTGGCCTCACCTGACCCGGATCACCCCTGAACTGAGATCCTGAAAAGCTCTGACTCGGCCCGGAATGAGTAGATCTATCAAATCTCTAGCCTGAAAACTGTGGAGGCACACTAGTCATAGAATGGCCTGAATGCCTAGAAAACTGTTGTCTGTGCCCGCCTCTATGCTCACTCATCGGACCCGAAGATCTAGCCCTCTTGTTATACCCTCTATCTTGCTCACGTTAACTTCTTTGTTGTTGTAGGCTTTCTTTTAAATTCTGAGCATGGGCTTGAATACGTGAAATATCCATATTGTCCTGAAGGGATGCAGTCAAGCACCTTTCCATCAAATGTGGCCCTAGGCCTTTCACAAATCGGTGCACTCGATCACCCATATCCGCTACCATGGCCGGAGCATACCTAGCCAAAGAATTAAAGTGGAGACTATACTCTAGAACACTCATGCTTCTTGCCTCAAATTCAAGAACTTATCGGCTCTAGCTCGCCGAACTTCCGAAGGCAAATAATGTCAAAGGAAAGCATCTATAAATTCTTGCCATACCGGGGGAGGCGCATTGGCTCCCCGTCAAGCCATCCAAATCGTGTACCAATGAACCGCAACATCTCTCAATCTATAGGATGCTAACTCCATTTTTGATTCGGTGTCAGAAGCATGTATCAACGAAGTGTCCTCAACATACCATCGATAAAGTTCTGAGGGTCCTCATCCGGCTTTGATCCAAAGAATTCCGGAGGGTTCAAACTAATGAAATCACGGGCCCTTGCACTAACAGCCTGTTATATCCCGTATTTTGTACATTGGGACATTCCGAGCTAACCATGATAAGTTAAGGACAAGACTATTCCGGGATATGAGGTAGAGACTTTTATTTATTTTAAGGCATAAGTTGCTTATGATTTTATTGGTATGGAATATTAAGAAAAATTTGGGGTTAAAAGGGAATTAAGGAAAGTTATTAATTCATGAAACCAAAGGGCCAAGTGGCCGTGCAATATGGGGTGTGGGCCATGGTCCACATGGATGCATAATATATGTAGTTAAAAGATGACTATTAATTAGATTCATCATCTTCACCCCTTAGAAGCTTAGAGAAACTTGGAGAAAAAAAAGGAGGAGCCATTCGGCCATGGCCTAAGCTTGACAAGAGCTTGAAAAATTGATCAAAAAATATTTTCTTCTAGCAATTTAACTAAGTG
>NW_026716719.1:0-15787 GCF_029784015.1 Lycium ferocissimum
GTCGGCCGCGATGTATATATGTTTTGGGAGCGAGGAGGCGGTTTCCCTTTGCGTATGTATATATTGGGGCTTCCCACATGTTACGATACCTTCCCGGCCCCGGGATATTATCTACGTGAACCCCCGAGATAGGTTGCTACATATGTCTATATATGCGAAAGGCGACATCTTTTTTTATACGAGCCTTATTAGCATTTGTCATTAACGGAACGGTGTCCACCAAAGGGCAGCTAGGGGGGTTTACATACATAAATGAAATCAACATCGTCATTAGCATTATCATTATCAATATATCCTTCCTTAGAAGATCAACAACAATGGATAAAATCAAGGAAATCATGAAATAAGCTCAATAATTTCATAATAGCATCAATTCCATAAGCTTTGGAATCTCTAGAAATAGGATCATCTTTATCCTTATTATCATAATAGAAAACATCTATCTTTAGCATCATAAGCATTTTGAGAATAAGGATGTTACGGAAAACATGTGTGGATTCATAAGAAAAGAATCATGGCTTTAGAAAGAAAGGGACTAGCCTTAACATACCTTTCAGTCGCCTTAGTTGTTCAACGTTTATTCTTCCAAGCTCGCAACTCTACACATAAACCATCCATGTTATCATTAGGCTCAATATCATACACTTGTCTCAAGCATTCAAATGAAATCTTTTTAGAATCTGCCGAAATTCGGGCTGCATCTCCTCTATATTCTTTACCTCCTCCAAATACCAAAACAAATCCCAAACAATACCAATTACATCAACAACAATATCAATATCAATATCAATATATTCCATAAGACATCCCACACAATGTTTCTCCAATTTTCAAACCAACCATAACAACATCCATAATACCATAATCAAAGAATTATATTCAATTTAGTTCAAAAACCAAAATTTCTTTCAAACTCACCTCAGGCCATCAACTTCAATTAAACCTTTTTATGATTTTTCCCATGATTTTTCCTTTATAAAAATTTTTAAACCCTTTTTACATCGTCTCAATCATGTAAATAATAAAAAAAAACATACCGTATAGTGGAAGAACTTCATTTATTCACCCTTTTCCAAGATCAAGTTCATCACCACCTTAAAGAGAAACAAGAACAATTATTTTCCATAATTTTCGAGATTTTTATTGAATTCTTCTTTATAATGGAAAGGTTGGGGGAAAATTTGAGGGGTTTGGGATTGGGGGGTTTGGGGGTATTAGGGGGATTAGGGAAAATTATAGAAAGGGAGGGTTTGGAGAATTATAGAACTTCGAGTTCTTTGAACTTTTGGGGGATGAAAAGGTGAAATTGATGGAAATTAAGGGGTTTGAGGGGTATTTATAGGTGGTGTGGGTCGGTACCGTAGCAATTTTTTTTTTACCGCCTAACTTGTAACGTCCATAACTCCCCGCTCCGATGTAGCATTGATGAACGGTTTGTTGCGTTGGAAACTAGACTCGAAGAAATTCATTTTAAGCTTTGGAAACACCTTAAAACTCCTTATATACCAGAAGATATACCCCTCAAAATTTGACCCAAAATTCTGTTAAGAGTGCTGCCAACTTTTTTTTCCAAATTTTTGACAAACTTATTTTCTTCGCTTTGCTTGGTCCCGGAATCTTCCGAAACTCTCCATATGTGATATTTATCATTGATCATACTTGATAATAGTCATTTCCTTTGGTTCCAAGGTTTTCCTTCCGGTTACGACTTACGAGATCATAATGCATCCTTTACTTCATCTACGTTCTTCCATGGCTTGGTTGAAAAACTTCATGGAACGCTCCGATACCCCATTAATACGGTGAAGTACGTGGCATACTCATGCTCTAAATGTGTGAGGGTGTAACAACCGCGATGGTTTGAAGCCCCGAGAAGCAACTTTTTTGGGGCCCGACCTTTTTCATCAAGCTATTGAAAAGGTAAACCCTAATTCAGAACGGTTACGAAAATTCGCAGTCAATGAAATCTTATACGATGCACGACGACGAGAATTAGAGTTTGTGGGGTGTTTGGGTGTTTCTAAAAATATCACCTATGAAGGGTGGATGCGATTTGGTAAGAAAAGAAACCCTGGCCCCATATATCGACCTTTAAAATGTCTGAAGCAGTAGGCCAGCTTTTGAATTTGGGAGCTACCATCGAATCGCGGTTCATCCGCTTTTCATGTGCCCAGCCGAGAAATGTATTAGATATCCCTCCGTAATCGTACTCGTTGACGATATACAACTTACGTGATCACATACGAGGAAGAACCAATTGTTATTCTCGACAGAAAAGTCCGTAGACTCGAAACAAAGATGTGTCTTTGTAAAGGTTCTATGGGGGAGTAAAGATGGGAAGAGATGACATGAGAACCGAAGGTAAAAAGAAGTCAAGCATCCCCATTTATTCCCTCTTGATGGCACAATTCCGAGAATCCTTGCAAAGATTCCGTTTACCAAGAATTCAATTACAAAGTAGTCATATTTAACCCTGAGATTCAATATGATAGGGAAAAATTATTCTAATTACTACGTGTTATGTGTCATCGAGTACGGTTTTTACAAGACATGTGAATTAGAATGTGATAAGTAGGAAATTAGCGTTCAAATTGCAAAAGATACTTTACTAAAGTTTCATAAAATTTTAAATTTATGATCATCCCTTGGTATTAAAACATTCGAGAACAAATATTTTTAAAAGGGGGGGAATGTTACACCCGTAGTTTGGTAATGTTGAAATTTGTAGGTGTGTAGCTTTATGTATAGACATAGGAGTTATCTCCGTGTTTACATGAGATTAGATGCACTTATTTTATGTTATGTTTATAAGGGTTTAAGTCCATATAATAGTCTTAGAAAGGGTTGGAGGGCAAGTGAATCAAGGAAATTAAGTTTGTTGGGTTTTAGAGAAAGATGAGGGGCAATTTTGGCCCTACTTGAGAAAAGGATATCTTTTAGTATATGAGGAATTTTGGAGTGAAATGAAGCCTAAATTGAAGTTGGGAAGTCAGTTTCCAATGAACAAACCGCGCGCCGATCCGATATCGGAATAGAGAATTATGAGCATTTTAAGCCCGCCCGCCAGCCAGGTTTAAACCCCTACGGAATGCGCCAACGGTGGGCGAACGATTGGGGAGATCGGCCAACCTACGCGAACGCGCCCCAAGACGGCGCGAAGCGCAAGGTTTTTAGAGTTGGTGCCAACAAACTTTAATCCACTATATAAGGGGTAAGACCCCATTTTTTTCCACCAAAAATTTCCCAAATATTCTAGAAAGTTAAACAAATATAGAGGGCTTATATACACCATAAAAGTGGGGATTTTGAGTAATTTTGAGTGACGGAGTATTAATCGAGGTCCACAGATGTAATCGCGATTATAGTTCATTTTGCGTTGGAGTTGGCTTGGGCTCAAATTAAATACCCGGGAAAACTTGCTACTTTAGTAAAGATAAGGATAATCTCCTTCGTTAATAATGATTTAGGAATGATTACGAGAATAAGAGTTATAATTATTGTGTTGGTGTTGTTGGCTTATGGATTGAAGTTTGAAGAGAGTTTTGGATGAAAATATACATATTTATCTTGTAGAATCTTGATGATATTGTTGTTGATGTTGTTGGTATTGTTAAGTTTTTTTGGTATTTGGAGGAAGTGGATAATATAGGGAGAGCGGGTCAAATTTTTGTAACCAAAATTTGTCTTCAATAATTAGTGCTGAGTTGATAGAAATATGATGAAAGTATGATTAAAGATGTATTTCTCGATATATAGGTTCGGGGGAAGGTAAGCATCGGGGTAAGGGATTCTTTGGGTGGCTTCGGATAAGGTATGTTATGTTATATCCCGTATTCACATTCGGATAATTGGGGAAGGTCGTGGCAAGTTAAGGACAAAATCATTTTTGAAAGTTATCTTAATATACAAGTTGTTAGGAATATTATTTATGAACATGGTAGTGTGAAAATATTGGGAAAGGCCAAGGGTAAAGAGAGAAACTTGCAAAATGGCCAATGGAAATAATGTGGAAGCTAGGGGCGAAATGGTGAAATGAGGAAAGTCGAGGGGCAAAACGGGAATTTCACCAAAGGGTTCTGAAAGTTCAAAAAGGGCCATATTGGCCATGTGACAAAAAAAAAAAAAAAAGGAAAAAGAAAAGGATGAAAAATGATGACAAATAAGTCATCTTTTTATTTGTTTTAAATAAGAAATTTCTGGAGAGAGGCTGTGCCCCCCCAATGCTCATAAGGAACATATATATATATATATATAAAAGGGGTGATGAATTATTCATCACCCCAAATTGAAGAAATAAGAAAGAAAAAAAAAAGAAGGAGAGAGCAAGAGAAAGGCCCCCGGCCCAAGAAGAGAAAGAAAAAAAAAATTTCTTGGAGCCTTAATCTTTGGTCCAAAAATTCCTTTCTTCTTGAATTACTACTAAGTTGGGACCTCTTTAACATGGCATAATTTTGTGGCAAGAAAGTACTTGGGTGGCAAGTGAAGATAGTGGAGGAAAAAGGTAAAATTGTATTCTTTTCATGGGAAATTTATATTGTTACGTTGATTGGAAATTAATGAAAATATGGAGGTGTTGTGTTGGTGTGTGAACTGTGTGTGTGTGCATGTGTTTGGCGTGTGATGTTGTTATAGAGGGGAAGATGGATTAATTTTATTTAGCTTATTAAGTGTGTTGTTGTGACCTTGTGATGTTTCAGGAAGAAGAATAGCTTAAGTTGGCATGAGAATCTATTGTTAAGTTTTCGTAGGAAATTATATGATTTTATTCTATTTTTATGTAATTATGAAAATGAATTCCCGGGTGCAAATTATGGTTTGTTAATGAATTTGGGAGATGAAAACGTGTTTTTAATAATTATTTTAAGAAGGGGGGTTTCGGGTGAATTAGGGTTTTGGTGGAATTTTTGATATTTTGCAAATAATTTTAGAATGATTTGGAAATACTTGAATTGTGTTGGAATGATCTTATTAAAAGAATAGAAAACATTGATTTTTGGTTTGGAAATTTAAAGGGGGGGATGGAATTTGGGTCGTACTTTTTGGGAAAAAGAAAAAAATTTTAAAGGTTAAACGTTTCAATCGATTGTTGATCCCATTTATTGTTGTTGGTTTGGTTGTTGATATTTGGAGCCCGAGTTAAATTTTGGGGATGTTATATGGGGGGAAGGGGCCCAAAATTTTCCGGGACAAGTGTATTTTAAGATTCCCCTCAAAGGGCTTCAACCGGGTTTGGTAAAGCGACTTTTTGTAGTTTTTGGAAAATTTTAGACCTTGAATTTGGAGTAGCGCGGAGGGGGAAAAAGGTATGAAGGCCTTACCCTTCCTTTTTTTGGCATGTCTTAGATATAAAGGGTTGAACACGAGCCTGGGGGGTGAATCTATTCTTGGTAATTCGCGTTTGATTTTGCTCTTTTTTTCTTTAAAAAAAGAAATTAATTAAAAATGTTATGAATAGTTGAAAGAATTGCCAAAATTTTTAGAGCTTCGAAATGGCCCCGCTACCTTTCTCCCCCAAGCGAACATAAAAGTGGGTACGAAAATTTTGTATCCCCCTCATTTGCCCCGAGGTGGGCCCATTTTTCCCCGAATTTTCCTTGTTGTTCCGGTTATCAAATGATAAGGGTTGTAATTATTCAAAAGGGGGGTTCATGATGAATATGTCGAGGATATGTTCCTATCATGAATATGGATATGATAATGATTAAGTTATTTCTTGATTTTCAATCCTTTTATGGATAATGACTATTTTAAAGATCTCTAGTATATGACACAAAGTTTTACGTTTTTTTATTCCTGTTTTCTCATGATGTTATTCTCCATTATTAGTCTCCCCTTTTATTTTAAATTGTCCCTTGGGAGGCAGGGCCCCCTTGGTTTTATTCCCCATCCCCGGAGGTTCCCCAACCTTCGTCACTCCGTTAGAGTTGTATTTTTTCCGGGCTCTCTCTCTTTATATTTCCCTTATGATTTTTTTTGAAAAGTCCCGCCCAAGGCCCCCGGGGCCACACACCGGCGGGGGGCCCAGAATGCCCCCAGCGGGGGCCCCGGACGGGGGCTTATACACCTTTCCCCTTTTGGAGGGCGAGTTTCCCGCCCTCGTGGTCGGGCGAACTTAGGGATTTTACAAAATTTTTTTTTAAAAGGGCATGGCATCCGCCCCGGGGGCACCCGGTGACGATTACCCCCTTTATTCCTCCCCCCTTTTGGGGGAACTTACCCGTACCTATATGGTTGAAAGGAAAACCCGAAACCCACCCCGGTCAAATTTTACTTGCTATCTTATAGTACTAAAAGGTGGGGTTAAATTTTCCCTAATATCTTTATGGTAAAAAAAGGGAAGAAAAAAAAGTTTGTAAACCGTGTTGTGTTTTATGTTCCTAAGAAATTTCCTTGATATTACTGGGTCCCTTAAAATACTGGCTTTTTAAAAAACCGACGCCCCTTCTTGTGGGAGCCCGAAAAGGGGTTGACGGACTTGATCCCAAGGTTCTTCACGGTACCGTTAGGAAAAGGTAGTTCCCGAACTTTCGGGTATTACTTTTTTGTAAAATCCCTTAACAAGAACCCCGGCCCACTTGTTACTATATGTTTTGGGGTTTAGGGCTCGTCGACGATAGTACGTCGATGTTTTAAATTTTGGTTTGTCCCCCCCAATGTATATTAAGTCGATAACTTTTTTAAAACGTTTATAGTAATGTTATTAAGAGGCGTAAGAAAAGGGTTTTGGAAAAAGGGGTTTATAGGGCCCCTTTTTTGGAAACGAATATGATACGAGAAAGGGGTGCTCGGCCGAATTTGGGGCCCCGTCGGGGCCCCCCAAAAGTTGGGTGTAAAGAAGGGATTGGGGTGGCCCTAGGGTTTGTCTACGAGCCGTGCCCGATGGCCCTGTTTAGGGTGGGGCCCGCGCCACCTTTTTAAAGGGGCCCGGGCTTTTAGGAAATATGACCTTTTGAACTCGGGTCGTGAAATAAAAATTTATTTCCCGGGTTTCCATGTTCTTTTCCTAACCCCGTGTTAGGGTTTTCCCAAAACCCGGGTAAGGGGGAAACCCGGGCCCCGGGGGGGGGAAACGGGGGCGGGAATGGGGTTGAACGGAAACCGCGGGAAGAAAAGGGGGTCTTTAACGGCCCCCCGAACTTTTCTGCCCCCCCCCCGTGTGGGCCCCAGCGGAGGGGAGTTGGGCCTGCCCCCCAAACCACCCGACCGTTAGCGGTTGGGGGCCCCCAGGGAAACCCAAATTTCCGGTTCCCGGCCCACCCAAAGTTCCCGCACAAGCTGGGCCGGGAAGATGAAGGTCGGGAGACGGGCGGTGAGTGCGAGGGCTCCGATTTTATTGCCCTAAAACCTCCGGGGGTTTTATGGATCAAAACCAGAGGAAGACCCCGAAATTTCTTTTGCAATCCGGGGAAAACCGAGGATTATACATGCCGGAACAGTGGTGGGAATTGGCTTCATACAAGTTCGGGATTTGGGTTCTAGATAATGGGGGGGGTAGTTTCGGGGGCAAATGCCCCCCCCGTTTGGGGGGAGTTCACGAGGCTTTTTTTATGACTTTTCCTTACCCCCGGGGGGGCCGACGACCTCGGGGCCGTTGTTTTTAAATTTTTTCCGGGGGGAAAATAAAAGGCCGGGGAATATAGTCTTCCCCAAACTCGTTACCCGAATTAGCCCCCCGGTTTGGGCTGGGGGAGACCACGTACCCATTGCGGGGGGTTTAGCCAGGGTTTGGGGGTTTTTTTGACCCCCCACCCGGGAGGGATGACCAGCTCGTACCCGGGAGCTCCCCCCGGGAACCGGAGGAACGACAGGGGGCCCAAAAAAAGGGAGAATTATTGGGATAGGAGCCCCGGAAAAGGGCCCGGGATCTTTCAGCGTGGGGTATGGGGGGCAGACAAAAGGGGGCCTTGGATTTCGACCCCCGGGCCGGACGGATCCGGTGGGACGAGGCCGCCCCCCCCCCGGGCCCCGGTGTGGTAAGATGCACAGGGGCCCGGTTGTCGTGGGGTTTTCCGAATGTTTTATGCTTGCGGGGGGGGGGCCCGGGATGGGGCCCCGCCCCCCACGGGCGGGGAAGGAAAGTGGGGCCAGGGGCCCCCAAAAAACCCCAACCGCCCGGCCCCCGGGACGCCCCCCGGGGGCCCGGGGGGCCCGCGGTCGAGGGGGAAGGGGGGGCCCCGGGTTCCCCCGGCCCTCCCCCCCGCCCCCCATGCATTGAGGGGCGGGGTTTCCGGTTTTCCGTAAGCGGCCACGGAACACTTTCGGCTTTTTCCCTTGATAGGTGGTGTTAATTGACCCGGATTCTATTATCCCTTTGGTCCCTTGTGTTACCAAATGTATTAGGAATTTGGAAATTTGGAAATAAAAGAATGGGGCACATTGGAAAAAAGGTGAAAAATTAAGGATTACAAAGGCTAAAATGGTATTTAAAAAGAAAAAAACGTTAGGGAAAGCGGTTAAAATTTTTCGGACCCAATTGGAAAAGTGATAAAGGAGCCCGGAAGAGGGAACAAAATACTGGCTTTAAAAGACCCAAAATCCCATTAGGGGTTTCGAGGTTAAGCGTCCGGGGGTAGCTTTTCGGGGTGGGGACCCCGGGAAGTATTTTTAGAAATTCCAAAGATTTGGAAAAAGACAAATAAAAAAACTAGAATACCCAAGTAAAATTTTAAGAATAAAACGAGATGGTTGAGACCAAAAGGCCACGTGGGACGCGAGGGCCCGACTAGAGAAGAGATAGAAAGTACGTCACCGGGCCAGAATTTAGATAGGGGGTTGAATAGCGTCGGGAAGTATTTTGTGGGTTAGTTGATACTAATTATATGTGTATATGTTTTGAACCCGATGAAAATCTTATTTTGTGAGGGTATCGACGGAAAAAGAAAGGGAAACTTATGATAAGAAATTTTTGAGTTTTCAAGAAGTTTAAAAAAAGAACCGGAGGTATAAGGGGCCCCCAAGGGGGGGGGGGGGGGACCATATTATATTATATTATATTAGACCAAAAAGGGATCACCATATCCTCAGGTACCAGAAGGGGCCCAAGCATAAACGGGGTTTTTGTAAAGGCCAAAGGAGAATAAGGTAAAGGATAAGGAAGGGCATAACGAAAAGAACGGGCCCCAAAAAACCCGGGGCCCCCCAAATGCTACAAATCCCTAAAATTTGAACTTCGAGGAGAATTTCAAGGGGGGGATGTTATATCCCCTATTTCACACTTCGGGTAATTCGGGGAAAGGGCGTGGCGTTAAGGACAAAATCATTTTTAAAGGTTTTCTTAATTTTACAAGTTGTTAGGAATATTATTTTTATGAACATTGGTAGTGTGAAAATATTGGGAAAAAGGGGAAGGGTAAAAAGAGAAACTTGCAAAATGGCCAAAGGAAATAATGTGGAAAGGCCCCCGGGGGGAAAAAGGGAAATTGAGGAAAGTCGAGGGGGAAAACGGAAATTTCACCAAAGGGTTCATGAAAGTTCAAAAAAGGGGCCCTATTGGCCATGTGGAAAAAAAAAAAGGAAAAAAAAAGGATGAAAAATGATGACAAATAAGTCATCTTTTTTTTTGTTTTTAAAAAAGAAATTTCTAGAGCGAGGCATGTGTCCTAAAAGCTCATAAGGAACAAAAATATATATATATATATATATATATATATATATATATATATATATATATATATATATATATATATATATAAGGGGGTTTTATCACTCCAAATTTAAGAAATAAGAAAGAAAAAAAAAAAGAAGGAGAGAGCAAGAGAGAAGGCCTCACGGGGAAAAAGAGAAAGAAAAAAATAATCTTGGAGCCTTAATCTTTGGTCCAAAAAAATTTCCCTTTTTTCTTGAATTACTATTTTAAATTTGGGGCCCCCTTTCATGGCAAATTTTTGTGGCAAGAAAGTACTTGGGTGGCAAGTGAAGATATTGGAGGAAAAAGGTAAGAATTGTATTTTTTCTAAGGGGAAAATTTTTATTGTTACAAGTTAAAAAAAAAAATATGGAGGGGTTGTATGGGTGTGGAAGTGTGTGTGTGCATGTGTTGTCGCTTTTGATGTTGTTATAGAGGGGAAAATGGGTTAATTTTATTTAGCTTTTTTAAGTGTGTTGTTTTGGGCCCCTTTTGAGTAAAAGGAATAGCTTGTTTGGAGAGAATCTATTGTTAAGTTGTCGTGGGGAAAATTTTATGATTTTTTTTTATTTTTTGTAATTATGAAAATGAATTTGAGGTGCAAATTATGGTTGTCGTTAAAACTTGGGGGAAAAAACGTGTTATGAATAATTTTGTTAAGAATGGGGGGTTTCGGGGGAATTATGGCTTTGGTGGAATTTTTGTATATTTTGCAAATAATTGGTAGAACGATAAGGGAAAAACTTCCAATTGTGTTGGAATGATCTTGATTAGCAAAAGAATATGAAAACATTGATATTGGTTTGGAAGTGGGAAGTTAGGAGGAAGTTTCCTACTTTTGGAAAAAAAAACAATTTATGTTAGAATGCGTTTCAAGTCGATTGTTGATGTTATTGGTATTGTTGTTGGTTTGGTTGTTGATATTTTTGGGGGTTAAATCTTTTTGGGGGTGTTATATGTTTGGGGGAAGTCCCCGAAATTTCGGTGAGAGTTTTACTATAAGATTCAACCTATAAAAGGCAAAATAAGGGTTTTGGGAAAAAGCGACTATTTTGTAGATTTTGGGGAATTTGGACCCCTTTAATTTGATGGGGCCGTGGAAAAGGAAGAAGGCCCACCCTTCCTTCTTTGGGATGTCTTAGATATAATAGGGTTGAACACGAGCCCCCCGGGGGGAATCTATTCTTGGTAATTGCGTTTGATTTTTTCTCTTTTTTTAAAATTTGGAGAATTGAATTAAAAAAGTTTGGGAAAAGTTGAAAGAAAATTTTTTAGACACCGAGGGTTTTCCAAAAAGGACCCGACTACCCCAATACTCTCCCCAAACGATGTCTTTAAATGAAAGGACAAAATTTGATACGCCACCTCATTTGACCCCATGGGGGCCCCTTTTTCCCAATTTTTTCCCTTTTTGTTGGGGGGTTTAAATGATAAGGGGTTTCAATTATTCTAATGAGGAATTTCTATGATGAATATGTCGAGGATATTTCCATCATGAATATGACGATATGATAATGATTAAGTTATTTCTTGATTTCTCAAATTCTTATGGATAATTTACTATTTTTTTTTTAAATTTTAGTATATGAAAAATGCCTTACCATCCTTTTTCCATGTTTTCTCATGATGTTATTCTCCATTATTAGTCTCCCATATTAATTGTCCCTTAAAGGGGGACCCCCCCCCCGGCCCTTTTCCCCTCATCGGAAGGGTTCCGGGCCCTTTCGTTTCCGATAGAGTTGTAGTTTTCACTTGGGCCCGCGTCTTTATTTTACATATGTTTATTTTATGACACCGGCGGGGGCCCAAGGGCCCGGGCGAACCCCCCGCGGGGGCGATTATGCCCCCAAAGCGGGAAACCCCCACGCGGGGCATACACCGTTCCCGGGGGAAAGGGCGTTTAAATCTACGGGTTTGGGGGCCCACCCCAAAATTTACAAATTTTTTTTTTAACGCATCATGGGATGCCCCAAACTCGGGGGTGGCGGTTTTCTCCTTTTTCCTGGTTGGGCCAGAAAAACACCCGTCCTATATTTCGGGTTATACCCGCCTACCGGCCGGGCCTTTACTTGGGGGATCTATATAGTACTCCAAAAGGTAAAGGTTAATTTGAAAAATCTAAAAAGGTAACCAAGAAAAAAGGTTTAATGTATTTTGTGTTGTGTTTTTTTGTTTCTAATTTTATTTCGTGAATTTCCTCCTTACATATGGGACTTTTTTGTCGCGTCCCTTTGGGGCCGGAAGGGTTGACGGATTTGATCCCCGGGGTTCCCGGGACAAGTGCTCCCGGGTTGTTCACAGGGGTTTTTTTTGTGCCCCATACTTTGGGAAAACCGCGAACCCGGGCCCTCTTGTTGCTTTTTATGTATTGGGTTTTTAAAGGGTCGTGGGGGGGGGATATGTACTGGAGTGTTTTTACTATGGTTTTCACGGAGGATATTAAGTCATAACGTTTTTTAATTTTCCTTTATAGTAATGTTATTAATGATGGCGTAAGTAAAGTATAAAAAGGGGGTTTTGGCCATAAGGGGAACAAGAATAAGGGTACGAATAAGGGGGGCCAGACAAGTATCGGCAACCTCCGGCCCTTTAATTGGGGCGGGGAGTTGGGGGTTCGTTTCTTTTCCCAAAGAACCAAAGAACAGAACCCGAAACGTTCCAAAAAAATTAAAATTTCCCTTCCTTCTATGTATTTCAAATCTTAAGCCCTTTAAATTTCTTGATTGATTCTTTTATTATCTTTTATCATCATAAAGTTATCTCCTTAATTTTTATACGAATTCCATAATTCTTTAAAATACCTTATGTCACCCAAATTTTTTTTTTTCTTCTTGGCTTATTATGCTTTTGTATGTTTTATATATATATATATATATATATATATATATATATTTTATATATATATATATATTATTGGGATTTTTTTTTTACTACAACCCAAAAAATTTTTAGTCCCGGGGAATTTTTTTTATTGTTCAAAACCCATCATTGGAAACACCGAATCCCGAAAACCGGGGGCGTTCAACGGTCCCCAAAGTGGGGGTTTAAACCGAGTCTCGGGGCGGGGCGTTACATCGAGTCCCCAAAGGAGGGTCGTTATACAGAAAATTTCCCGGGCCCCCGGGACGTTTATGATGATACTATTTATATACATGTATATGTTTGCATATGATTTTTAAACTTTTGATTTTGAGTTCTCGAGGTTGTTACTTTTATTCTTTTTATACCCCCGGTCCTATTTATGTTTTTGATTCCCCCATACTGGTTTTTACCCAAACCATGCCCCGGGACGAGACCCCGATTTCCCCGAGTCCCGAGGGTTATTGGGAGCGACCGGGATTTTCCCCCAAAACGGGCCGGGCCACTACCCCGACTTACTTCTTTTTTACTCTTTTCCTAGTGTAATATTTTTCATAGTACACCTCGAGGCTTAGACAAGGGGGTATGTAAGCATGGTATAGGTATTGGATTTTTTTGGGCCCTGGGATTTTGTTGACCTTCCCCTTTTTTTATATTTGTGATGTCGTAGCGACCTTCCGGCACATATGTATGAGATGTTGGGTTGGGATATTTTATGTCCCCCTTTCTGGGTGAGGGTTTTTTAATTACGACTATGATATTCAAAATAACCGAAATGTGTCTCCGGCCCCGGGGGGGCCCGCATCCCTCGTGGGGGGGTCAAAAAATTTTGGGGCCAAGTAAAACTTTGTACCCTTTCCATCCACAAACCACGACAAAACCAGCGCACATCCCAAAACCCCTTGGATACCCGGAAGTGTCCGGATTTTGGGGGAAAAGGGAGACTTGCCCCCATTGATTTTGTTTAATAAAATATCACCCGTTGGGAAAAGAAGCTTTATATGGAAAAATGTAGATCGCCATTGATGGATCGGGGGAGGACAAAGAAAGGGCCCCATTAGTCCGCAAACGGGGGAAAATCAAAATTATTCAAGATCGTTTAACGACCCAAAGTGGAAAAAAATCCTATGCGGATAATCGTTGACGGACTTGGTTGAAAGGTTGTATTCTTAAAAGTGTGGGAGAAAAATGAGATTTGGCAAAAAGGGGAAAGCTTAGTCCCCGGATATGGGGCCCTACAAGACGAAAGGAGGCTAAGTAGCCTAGAGTTGGATTTCCCTTTTAGAGGAGTCCCCCCCGGGTTTTTTCAGTGTCAAAGCTTTGAAAATGCGGGGGAGACCCTTTCCCAGTGCCAAGATGATGTCCAATTTAAAAAAAATTGTCCTTAAGAACCCCATTGCTTTTTAGTTTGGGGTTGGGAACTCAAAACCAAAGACGTAGCCTCTTAAAGTCCGGGGGAAAACAATAATGGGGAAGAGATGACGGGGAAGGGGGAAGATATAAAGTCCGGCCCCCTTTTTTTTCCCCCCCCAAAAGAGCTCCAACAGGACACCACTATCCTCAAAGGAGTTTTGAAGATTTCAGGGTTTGGGTGTGGCCTTGGGAGATATTGTACCCCCGTGCGGCAGATATTTTGGGTTATTGTGACGGATGGTAGTGGTAAAATTCAAAACTCGGAAAAATTTTTTCGTAAAATCCTTAAAAGCTTAACATTCGGGACAAATGTTCCTGGGGGGAGAAATGTTACCCAAAAGATTTTTGCGTCATTTGCCCCCGTAAGTGAACAACGAAGTCGGAGGGCCATGGAACCCTTATAAGGTTAATGAATACTCTTAACAAGTGTTGTAAGTGTTAAGGGTTGAGCCCAAGCAAATCGAAAAAAAAGTTGAAAAAATTTAAAAAAAAGTTGTCAAATTTTGGATAGAAATTTTGGGTTAATTTTTGGGGGATATATCTCCAAGTATATTGGGAGTTTTGAAGGAAAAAAACCCTAAATTGAAGTTCGTTAATGCAAAAAACGTTCATCCATCACACGGAGAGAGAGATTGTTTTTTTGGGGCCGCACGCCCCTCGCCGGGGACACACTATGGGGTGGCGACCTTTTTTTTGTATTAAATAGTTTTAAAAAGGGAATTTTTTAAATCCCTTTTTACTTTAAACTTTTTCCAAACTTTAAGACCTTCCCAAGTCGATAAAATTCCCCCAAAAAAAAAAAATAGGGTTTTACCCAAGTTCTATCTCGAGTTCCAAAGAGCAAGAGAAGCACTCTTGGCTTGACAAGTCGAAGCTTAGTTCTTTTTTATGCCCGGGGTTTTGAGGACTTGAGGTGAAACAAGCTTAGAAAGGTAACAAAATTTTTTCCCCATGTTTTCCCATAGAAGTCGTGACTAACTTAGTTTAAAACTTTGAAACAAAGCTCGAAAAAACGTAGTTGGATGTTTTTGGAACTGTTTTGGGGCTTTGGTATTTTATGGCTAGAAATTGATGGAATAACTTGGATATTCTATTGTTGATGTTGTTCTTTTTGATTTGGTGTTGGTTTGAATTGGAAAGAGGTAAAAAATATAAGGAAGTTTCCCCCGATTTCCCAAAAACATGGATTTGTTCTTGTGTTTTGGGGCTATTGTAAGTATTACGTACATTTTTGTGGCGGGAAAACAAAGAGAAAAGTCACACCCCCCCAAACTTTATAGGGTGATGGGCACCCCACCCTACTTAGGCCGGGGAAACCCCCCCGATCCCCGTGATACTCAAATCTTCGGGGGCCAAAAATGAAAAGAAGAAATGTAAGTTTTTCAAAAAACGTTTTCGTCCTTCCCAAACAAGTAATATCGTAATCAAAGAAATCGAACATAATGCATAATGATACATCCCCAAGAGGCCCACAAGCGCAGATATACCGGCTCCCCTCCCCAAAGTCTCTAACATAAATCAATATACCCAACATAATCTCGACTGGGGAGCACCCCGGGGGGAAAGTCGCCCAATCCCCGGGGGCATCTTCTACTAATATCTCTCTATGCATACACCCGTGGCAAAAGCACCCCAAAAAAGGGGGTCGGGGAATAACCCAGATGCAGAAAAAACAGGAGGATATCCGAAAAAAGGGTATAGAAAATCACAACCTTTAAAAAAATCATGATGTCAATATCATGTCAAAATTATTATGGAACTTAGAAACACAATTAGAAATCATCTTTACATATGCTAATATAACGTGTCCCGCCCTCTGGAGGGACTCGAATAAAAACATCATATACTTAATAAACGTGTCCCGCCCCGGGGGACCGGGAAGATAGAGAC
>NW_026716720.1:0-16737 GCF_029784015.1 Lycium ferocissimum
TTGGAAGTTGAGAAGAGAGGTAAGGTTTAATCTTGTTTTTATGTGTTATGAATGATGTGTGCATGTTGTAGTATGCAAAAATGGATGAAATTCATGAAATATGGCCTAGGGGAGTTGAGCCGTGCATGGCTTGTAGCCGTGTGGATGTGTATGTTGTGTTGAAGTGATGAATTAACTCTAGTTATCATGTTTGGTTGTTGTAGTGTGGAGAAATGGGTGAGAATCATCAATATGTGTGTGTGTAGTGGTGGCCGAATGTAGGCCATGTTGTATGACAAGGAATGAATGAATGTTACTTAGTGTTTTAGTTGTTGTCGTTATGAATTCTATGTTGACGATAAGAGTTTAATGACTCAAGTTGATGTTGAAATTGTTATGGGCTGATTTGGAGGTTAATGTGCATTTAATGTAATTTCTATATTTATGAGAATGACATTGTTAGAGTGTGGATTGTTGGTGCAAATCATGATTCGGAAGTTAGGAATGTGTTATGGATGTTGTTCTCGGGTTTGGGACAGTTTTCGGGAGAATTGGAGCATTTGTTGGATTGTTGAAAATATTGTGTGAATTGTTTAAAGAGTTCTTGAATGTTGTTTGAATGGTTTCGGATTAGTAATCAAATATGTGAACATTAGTATTAGTTTGATTGTATAGTGGTTTGTATGTATGTAATTGTAATGAACAATTGGAAAGTTGTCGGAATATGTGGAGAAGAATTATTAATGTTCAAATGCGTTCCCAATTGATTGTTGGTGTTGCTAGAATGATTGTTGGTGTTGTTGTTGTTGAATTTGGCCGAGTTGAATTCTCGGGGTTGCGCATTTACAGGGGAAATGCTGCCCAAATTTTCGTAGAATTAAGTGCTAGTTCGGAAATGAACTCCTAAATGCCTATAGTTAATCTTTGGTATTTAATGATGTTATGTAGATCTTGGGGAGTCCGTGTTATATCCCGCATTTTTGCACATTATGATAGAGGTTGGAGACAAAACCAGTCCGGGATACAAAGTCGGGACTTTTGACCTTCGATTTGATTTTGAGACACAAGTTGTTCATGAATTTGTTGGCATGGGACATTTAGGAAAATTTGGGACCAAAAGTGATATAATTGGAAGTTGGCAAATCATGCAAAACTAGGCCATTTGGCCGTGTAACTTGGGAGTGGCTCCCACACTTTTTGTGTCCAATTTTAATTGCTCCAACACTTGTGTGGGCCAAGGGACACATGTATAAGACTTATGCTAGCTTAAAAGATGACTACTAGTTCATTATCTTCATCCAACACTTAGAAAAAAAGAGCAAGAAGTTGAAGAACCTAAGGAGGCTCTCGGCCAAGGAGACCAAAAAATTGAGGTCCAATTTTAGCCATCCCAAAAAATATTTCCTTGATGCAAAACCACTAATTTGAGGTCCCTAAGTAACGTGGAAGCGTTGTTCGGGTCATCCAACCATTCGTTGTGTCGATTGCAAACCCTAGCCTATTTGTGAAGTGGAAGAAGAAAGGTAAGAATTAATCATGTTTTATGTGTTATAAAGGTTTTATGTATCTTTGTAGTATGTTAAAATGGATGAAAATCATGGAATATGGCATGTTGGAATGAAGGTGGTGTGTGTAGCATATGGCAGTGTGAGGTGTGTGTGTGTTGTGTTGTATTGAAGCAATGAATTAATGTCTAGTTAGCTTGTTGTGATTGTTGTAGAGTGGAGAAATGAATGAGAATCATCATATGTATATATGTAGTGTTGGCCGAAAATGGGCCATATTATGTGACAAGGAATGGATTAATGTTAATTAGTATCTTGATAGTTGTCGTTATGAATTCTATGTTGGAAATGAGAGTTTAATGATTCAAGATGGATGTTGTAATTGTATGGGCTGATTTGGAAGTTAATGTGCTTTTGATGTAATTTTTATATTTAAGAGAATGGCATTGTTAGGGTGTAAATTGTTGGTGCCAATCATGATTCGGAAGTTGAGAATGTGTTATGGATGTTGTTCTCGGGTTTGGAGTAGTTTGCGGGTAAATTGGAGAATTTGTTGGATTGTTGGAAATATTGTGTGAATTATTTATAATGTTCTTGAATATTGTTGGTATGGGCTTAGGTTGGTATTGGAATGTATGAGCGATAATGTTGGCTTGAATGTGAGCCGTTGAATTGAAATAATGAATGTTGTTGAATGATGTAAAAGAGGGTTATTAATGTTATGTTGCCTTTCGGATTGATTATTGATGTTGCTAGGTTGGTTGGTTGTTGTTGTTGTTGTTGTTGTTGATTTAGCCGAGTTAAATTCTCGGGGTTGCTTTATTACGGGGAAATGGCTTTGCCCAAATTTCTGTAGAATTAAGGGCTAAATTGGAATTAAATGCCTAAAATGTCTTTAGCTAATGTTTGGCATATTATGACTTGTTTGTAGACCTTGGGGAGCCCGAGGCATAGGTCGTGATTAGCTTGAGTTTGGAGTAGCGTTGGGAGCGATCGAGGTATGTAAAGCGCAACCCTTCCTCCTTTTGGCATGCCTTAGTCGTAAATAGGCTATGATACGAGCCTCGAGGAAATTCAACTCTCGCGATCCGACCATGTCTGTGATTCTTATTTGTTTCTTGGTCTTCGTATGCTTGATATGATGAAATATTGGCTCTTATGTCTTTTGTATGACTACGTTTCAAAAGTTGCATAAAAATTGATTTTTAAAAGAGTTTTGTTCCTAAATGATTTCGAAAACTACGAAAGTCCGTAACTTTCACAGACAGAACCGGATCGCCTCGATATGCTCAAAAATGATTCCATGATGTATGATGATTATGTTTTCCATAGGCGGGCCGGCTCGGGTCGACACCCCTCGTGGGCCCCGCGACTTTCCTTAGGTACTTCGACGACTTTTGAAAGGATATGACATGACTATTATCCGCTTTCAAGTATGATCGGTTTTCCTACCTTTAAGTTTATGATAATGATCTTATGCACATGATTTTGGTACGTAACCATGATTTCTGAAGTTCGGTTTGATATGCTCCCGAGTGATATTCGGAAGAAAATCTGATTCGACTACCGTTTTGACTTATAAACGATGGTTCGTGTGATTAACATATTAAGTCTTTGAAATTGTTTTAAACCGTATTTGGTTACTCATAACTTTGTTCGTGTATTCTGTTGTTACATTTTTTGCCAAGTCCCAGGCCGGTTAGGTTATCGTGCGCACTATGCTATATTCTGAAGTATGATGTGTATTTCGAAATATGAATATGATGCAAAGTCCGATATGATATATGATGATATGATATGTTGTATGATGATATGATATGTTGTATGATGATATGATCAGTTGGAATCGGATCGGTTCGCCGAGCCCCTTTTGGCCGGGAACCGGGTATGTATTATGATATTATGAGGTGGCCGGTACGCCGAGCCCCTTTCGGCCGGGTACTGTGTATGTATATGTTACGTTATATGTTATATGTATGAGTCTTTGTAATATGATCAATTGGAATCGGAGCCGGCGGTGGGGCAAACCCAATGGTGGGGCAAACCTAGTAGTGAGGTAAGATTCCACACTGGTTTAGGCCAATCCCGCATTGGTTTAGGCCAATCCCATATTGGTTTAGGCCAATCCCACATCGGTTAAGGACATCTCATATGATCGGTTATGATGTTATGATGTGTTACGGTATGTATATGATGAACATTATATTTGTCTTCCGTATCTCATATATATGATTTGTATGTCAGACGCAAGCGCTTTGATATTTCAGTTATTATGCCTACTTTCGTATACATTTCGATTATGACTCGGTTAATTTTTTTGTACCTTCGTTTTGCATACTCGGTACGTATTCCGTGCGGCCCATGTCTTCGGGGCGCGTTTCATGCCGCGAGTGCGGATACACGTTTTGGTGATCCGTAGGTGTAGGATTTCCATTACATTTGTTCGGAGTGCTCACAATTTGGGAGCCAATATTTTGGGTATATATAGTTGTATATGTTTATGTTATTCGGGGGTACGGCGGGGCCCAATGTCCCGTCATATGATTACATTTGTTACCGTACTAGAGGGTTTGTGGACATAGATGTGGGTTATGTACGGTTTTGTTCGGACGCGTTGTGTGTGTGTTTGGGCGGCCCGTCGCCGTGGCGGCCTTATCGTTGCGTGTGTGTATCTTTGACATGTTATGTATATTATAGCGACCTTGCAGGCTTACGTACGGTATAGGTGTTTGTATGCGTCCGTTTGGAGCCGCGTTTGATATTTATATATGTATGAGTCATTTTTATGCCGAATCTGGTTAATGAGGGCGTATGGGTGCCCAGCCCGGGCACTAGTCACGGCCTACGGGGTTGGGTCGTGACAGAAGTGGTATCAGAGCAGTTCGTCCTCGGAAATGTCTACGGACGGGTGTCTCGTAAGAGTCTTGTTTATCGGTGTGTTGTGCACCACGTCTATAAATAAGGCTACGGGACATTTAGGATGTTATCTTTCCTTACGATCTTAGATCGTGCGATAGAGCTGTGTTATCGGGATGACTCTTCTACGATGAAATGTTATGTTTTCGGTGATGCCTCAGGAAGGCCACGGTGCCCGAGAAGGGCAAGTCTACGACGCGGTGAGACCGGCGGGCCGGATAGCTACTAGGGCCGTGCCCCGGCTGAGCGGAGATTGTGCCTCGATGGCTGGTTACGCTGCCACTGCCCGATGTCGGAGGGATTTGGAGCGACCCCACGGGGCCGGGACGGCGGCTCCGCGCCGGCCACGAGGTTTGAGCACCCGAGCCTGCGGCTCCTCGGCCGAGGGCGGAGGATCGAGCGATGCGAGATGCGGTCGGTTATTGACCGAATTGATGGCGGCCCGGAGGTTCACGGGAACGGACCGGGGGTGATCGTGCGGATAGATATGTGTCGAGAGGGCTGTAATTTTTTCTGCTTTGTGGCCCACGGTTTTCGGGTCAAAGCGGAAGAGGACCCTCGGAGTTCATCGGCGGTGCGGCGTACAACGCGGTGATTAGTGCTTCGAGACGAGTCGGTTGAGATGGCGTCCTATCGGTTGCACGATGTAGCGGCTAATTGGTATGAGTCTTGGATGCGTCTAGAGGCGAGGGTGCCCTCCCGGCGGGTATGGAAGCGAGTTTACGAGCCTTCTGGCCCATTTCTACCTCGAGAGATGAGGCGGGCCGGGGTAGACGGTCCTGCACAAAGCGAGAGGGGCGGGGAGCGTTCGGGAGTATAGTTTGGAGTTTGATTCGTTGGCCGGATATGCGCTTTGCCTATGTAGGTGATATGTTGGCCGGATGCCGGTATGTGATAGGGTTGGATGACTACTTGGTTGACAGTTGTACGGTGATGGCGGCCCGGTCGGGAATGGACATCGCACGGATTCGAGGAACATGCCCGGGCATGGAGGAGCGACGCGAGGGCGTCGGCCGTAGGAGTATGATGGGGGCCGAGCCAGTGGGCTGGGTCTGGGTGAGTACGGAGAGTCTCGGGCGGCGGCCTCGGCGGCGGCGCGCGGACACCACTTCCCCGGCCCGAGGTACACCGCCGGTTCGCGGCCGGGGAGATCGGAGAGGTGCGGGATATTCGAGGGGCGGGCCGAGCTCGGGGTTTCGAGGGCTCACGGTTGGACGGGGGTTCCGGTAGTCGGATGAGGCCGCCCGGAGGTGTTCCCCTGTGGGAGGCATCAGAGGAGAGTGTTGTCGCGCCACGGGCGCTTGTTTTTGTGGCGGCCGGGGGTCATTTTAAGAGAGAGTGTCCATACAGGGGCGGCCTAGGTGGTGCAGCCTAGTTTGCGAGCCGATTCTTGGGTTCGTCTTCACCTTCGCGGCCTGCGCCCGATGGGGCGGGCGCGCGGACTCCCGGCGGGGCGGTGGCGGCCGTGGCGGAGACTCCGATTACGCGGTCCATCGAACCGCCTATATGCGTTGACCGTGGACGAGGATCGGAAGCGCCACCGTGCGGGAACGGTACTAGACTCTTTAATTGGTTATCTTGGTTGATGTATGAGCTTGTTTGTGATAATTGTAAAAGAAACTCCCCCAAATGCTTATAAGATCCTGTAAGGCTAATTTAACATTCGAGGACGAATGTTCTAAAGGGGGGGAGGATGTTATATCCCGCATTTTTGCACATTATGATAGGTTGGAGACAAAACCAGTCCGGGATACAAAGTCGGGACTTTTGACCTTCGATTTGATTTTGAGACACAAGTTGTTCATGAATTTGTTGGCATGGGACATTTAGGAAAATTTGGGACCAAAAGTGATATAATTGGAAGTTGGCAAATCATGCAAAACTAGGCCATTTGGCCGTGTAACTTGGGAGTGGCTCCCACACTTTTTGTGTCCAATTTTAATTGCTCCAACACTTGTGTGGGCCAAGGGACACATGTATAAGACTTATGCTAGCTTAAAAGATGACCACTTTAGTTCATTATCTTCATCAACACTTAAAAAAAAAGAGCAAGAAGTTGAAGAACCTAAGGAGGCTCTCGGCCAAGGAGACCAAAAATTGAGGTCCGATTTTAGCCATCCCCAAAAATATTTCCTTGATGCAAAACCACTAATTTGAGGTCCCCTAAAGTAACGTGGAAGCGTTGTTCGGGTCATCACCATTCGTTGTGTCGATTGCAAACCCTAGCCTATTTGTGAAGTGGAAGAAGAAAGGTAAGAATTGTCATGTTTTATGTGTTATAAAGGTTGTATGTATCTTTTGTAGTATGTTAAAATGGATGAAAATCATGGAATATGGCATGTTAGAATGAAGGTGGTGTGTGTAGCATATAGCCGTGTGAGGTGGTGTGTGTAGCATATAGCCGTGTGAGGTGTGTGTGTGGGTTATGTACAGTTTTGTTCGGACGCGTTGTGTGAGCTGTGTTTGGGCGGCCCGTCCGTCGCATGGCGGCCTTATCGGTGCGTGTATGTATGCTTTGACATGTTATGTATATTATGGCGACTTGCCGGCCATGCATGCGGTATAGGTGTTTGTATGCGTCCGTTTGGAGGGGCGCGTTTGATATTTATATATGTATGAGTCGTTTGTATGCGAGATACGGTTAATGAGCGCGTATGGGTGCCCGGCCGGGCACTAGTCACGGCCTACGAGGTTGGGTCGTGACGATCAAGACATAGGCTTGATTTGGATTAGCTTTGAGAGCGATCGAGGTATGTAAAGCTCAACCCTTCCTTCTTTTGGCATGCCTTAGTTATAAATAGGCTATGACACGAGCCTCGAGAAAATTCTATTCTCGCGATCCGAGCGTGTCTATGATTCTTATTTGTTTTCTTGGTATTCGTACGCTTGATGTGATGAAATATTGGCCCTTATGTCTTTGGAATATTTGATTTTCAAATGTTGCATAAAAAGTTTTGTTTTTAAAGAGTTCCGTAACTACGAACGACCGTAACTTTCACAGAAAGGCTCGGATTGCCTCGATATGTTTGTAGGAGCTTTTATGGCATATGATGACTATGTTTTCCATAGGTGGGCCCGACTTGGGTCGACACCCATCCGTGGGCCCCGCGACTTTCCTTTGTGTACTTATGATGACTTTCGAAAGAATATGATATGACTATTATCCCGATTTCAAGTATGATCAGTTTACTTATCTTTTGAGTTTAGGATAATGATTTTATTTATGCATATGGTTACTCACTACTCTGCTCGTGCAAATGGTTATTGCATCTTTCGCCGAGTCAAGACCGGTTATGTATCGTGCGCACTATGTGATATACGGAGTATGATGTGTCCGGTTCGCCGAGCTCCTCCGCTATTGGGCCGGGTACCGTGTATATTTGGTGTTATGATGTGTCTGGTTCGCCGAGCTCCTCTGCTATTGGGCCGGGTACCTTGTATATGTGATATGTGATATATCGGGTGTCGGAGATATGAAATCTTCTGGAGTATGATGTGTTATGGCGCCATTGGCGGGCGACCATATTTTACGAGGCCTATGCATGATTTGTATTTTGAAAATAAACATTTTGGTATTTTGGATATGTATTTATTTTACGTATACATTTCGATTATGACTCGATTTGTTTCTTGTATCTTCGCTTTGCATACTCGGTACATATTAAAATGTAGCACTGTTATATCATTACTTTATACGTTCGGGTAATTCGAGAAGGTCGTGGTAAGTTAAGGACAAGATTATTTTCAAAGAGTTATTTTAATGCACGAGTGGTTATGAATATTATTTATGAACATTGGTGGTATGGAAATATTGAGAAAGGTTAAGGGTAAAAGAGAATTTTGCAAAATGGCCAATGAAAATAATGTGGAAGGCTAGGGCAAAATGGTAATAATGAGAAAAGTCGAGGGGCAAAAACGGGAATTTTACAAAAGGAGTTCATGAAGGTTCCAAAGGGCATATTGGCCATGTGATGGAAATATATGGACCAAAGTGTGCATGGTAAGACAATAGTCATGTTTGTATTTTGTAAGAAAAGAGAAGAAAACTCTGGAAAGGAAAGAAAGGGAGGCATGTGGCCATTTCATATTTAATGGGGGCCAATCATAAATTAGAAGAAAACATATGGACTAAAGTTTGCCCAAGAAGACACTTATCTTTGATGAATTTTGAGAAATTTCAAGAAAAAAGAAGAAAATTCTAGAAAGGGAAGAAGGGGGACATGTGACCATACTTGAGGGACTTAAGCATAAATATGTAGAAGTGGTGGGAGATATATATATATAAGAGAGAAGTCATCATTTTAATTCAAGAAATAAGAAAGAAAAAAAAAAAAAAAAAGAGAGGAAACAAGCATGGCCATTCGGCCAAGGTAGGAAGAAAAACCACCCTTTGAAATCTTGACCAAAAATTATTTTCTTCATATATTCCTACAAATTTGAAGGCCCTCTTCAACATGGTATAGTTATTGAAGCAAGAACCTATCTCTTTGATGCAAGTTGACAACTTTAGTTAAGTGAGGAAGTTGAAGGAAAAGGTAAGAATTCATTCATTTTATATTATGAAGGTTTTGTTTATGTTGTGGAATGTAGAAAGGAGTAGAATTCATGGAAATATGGAAGTTTGCATGATGAATGTATATATGCATGTGGCCGAATGGGGTATGAATGTGAGATAATTGGATTGAATTCATGTAGTAGTTTGATTGTTGTGGTGTTGTGAATTCCTTTGTCACGACCCAACTAGGGGCCGTGACGGGAACCCGATACTCGTCAGGTCACCCCTTACCTATCATTGTGCCGCACCTCTTAACAAGTCGTATGAACGATGCCCTTTTTTTTTTTTCAAACTAGACATTAACATTAGCACAAACGTTATAAACATTGACGATTAGCTTCGCTATCACTTTATATTGACAACCTAGAATGCCAAAATACCACGTGTTTAACTATACACAAGTTACATATCGTCTACGAGCCTCTAGACATAATACACTTATACATAGAAAGGACCGAGAATCTTGTCGTGCCGAAAATATACACGCAAAGTACCACGGGGTGAGGCTCGGAACTTGGAGAACAATGTCAAAGGTGCGGCTAGTAGGCTCTTAAGGATCAAATCACTTTGTCTGTGACTGTGCGGCATGTTCAAAAGCGCCCACAAGAAGGGGCGTCGGTACGAATAGTGTCACAGAGTATGTAAGGCAGTGAATAGTAATATGCGAGAACATAAATTATGCATAATGACATCAAATAATTACAACTCAAGTCTGGAGTAGAAACATAACATGTACCATAAGTGCCCTTGGGCAAAGCGCGCTTTCTTGGCTTTCCTCGCTCGTTTACATATATACACATGCATACATAAAAATAGAATATGTAATATTGCGAGGCGTCGACGGTAGATCATTTGACCATAAATATGCACATCCGCGTCGGGCATCCTAAGCGTCGGGACGATATCAAGTCATGTAATGCCAATCGAGTGGATATGCGTATATAACGCTACGCAATTACCTCCCTTTTCCCCATAAAGATATGAAAATTCCATGTATGAATATCGGCGTCTAAGCGCCCATGAGTATATAAATTCCATGTATAAATATCGGCGTCTATAGCGCCCATGAATATATGAAAATTCCATGTATAAATATATATCGGCGTCGCGCTGCGACCTTTGCTATTATATAATATACTTATACCATGTTCATTTATTAGCGCGCGTATAAGCGCTACGATGACTTTACATTATCGTCAAAAAGTATTCTCATTAAAGTAGTTACAACACTTATTGTCTAATAATCAAAGCACTAAAGAAAACACGAACGGTGGGCCACCTCGGGTCAAATGAGGTGGCGTACTCAACTTACCTATATTACGTGACATGACGTTACTTATGAAGGCCTTAGGGTAATCGGGTGTATCCTTGCACGTTCTAGAATATTTGAACACTTGTACAAAATCAAGTACTTTTAGTTCAATCTTTTGAATGAATAGTACCTATTTTCAATCGCGGATTTCTAGAGTTAGGAACGTCCCGAATATCAAATCAAACCTTTACGTCCAGACATGCCAAGAAATGGAAACCTTAACATACCTCTTTCGGCCTCTTTAGCTATCGAGTCGCGTCGCATCTCGTCGAAATACATCAAATTGGTCATATTTACCAAAACTCTTATTAGGGTCCTTAGGTTAGATATGTATGGAAACACTTGGCTACCGAAATTTCGGCGGAGCACTTCCTCGTAAATATACCATCCTCGACATTCGACATAAGTAAATTCTCCAAGACAATCAGGAATTCAAACAGAACAAACTAACAAATGATAGCCAACAATTACATTACAATTTCAACAAAACACATTATAACACCATTAACCTTCTTTTAATATAATACTTCAACTATTTCAACAACCCAAATCGATGCAAAATTATATCATTTTACTTCCGTTTACATTGCAAAGATCAATGTCACGACCGACTAACATATTAAACAACATTAATTCATTTCCATTCCAACACCAACATAGCCCGGCCATGGCATAAATTTTCGATTCCAACCAAATTCTTTCACTTCCATGGCCAATGTAATATCTATCACAACCACAACTAAAACACCACGTAGGATTCAACACACTTTACATATATACAAACGCACACCAGCGGCATGACTTACTGTGGCACTTGTGTGCAAACTTCCATATTTTCATGAATTCTCATAGTTTCTACACTTCGCAACAACAACCAACACACAACACACAATACAACACACACAACACATACACACACGGATTGCCTTTGAAGGTCACGGCCACACACACCTACATATTTCCCGTATGAATTTCATCGTTTTCATACACCTTAAACATGTTTACACGTCCTGACATATAAAAGAGGAATGAATTCTTACCTCTTTGCTTGAATTCTTCACTTAGCTATAATAGAAACTCTCCAGATTGTGTTTTCCCTTGGTTCAATAGCTTACTATGTCGAGAACCCTCCAGTGGTTTGGATATGAAGCACACGTTGAGAACTTCCTCTCTTCCTTCTCTCTTTCTTTTTTTTTTCTACGGTTTTTTTTTTTTTTTTCACAAAGGCGTATGGTGTATCTCCTTTCTCCTTCTTTTCTTTTGTTCTTAGTCTCATGAAATTTCTAGAGAAATTGTGACAATTCATGAAGACTTAGTCTTAACTTAAGCTTATTCATTAAGCTTTTATGTGAGCTTAAGCCCACACCTTGAATGACCGAGCTTGGCAAGTGATTCATTAATTTTTTGGCCCGAAGCCTTTTTCTCTTGCAACCCATGAAAAATAAATTTTTCCCAAATTCCAAATTTGCCCCTTAAGCTCTCCCCGTATCTTCACGGGTCATTTCGCGAATTTACCTCTTTACCCCCAGCCTTTCTTATTATTTCCACTTGAGAGTTTTCGCAACGACTTTTATGCTCAACAAAATAAAATATGACCTCGCTTATTATCTTATAAGTACCTTGAGTTATCCCGAGCACAAAAAATGCGGGATATAACATCTCCCCTTTAAAACATTCGTCCTCGAATGTTGAGGCCCATTTACGTAATTATCTTGTAATACTTAGGGAGAAATCTCCTTCGTAAATATCTCATCTGTCTGCTTTCAATATCACTTGAGTCAGCGTATCTTCCCATACCTTCATCTGTCCCGTCTCACTTTACGCTGACTTTTATTGGGTTTCTAACCACTCCGCGCCTTGTAATTTACCTTTGAGCTGCCTAATTTTACATTCGTCTCTTGTCCCCCCGTTTATGGAATTTTCGAGCGCTTTTCCCGGGGGTCGCTGTCGTGAAATTGCTCTCGCTAACTGCAGCTTAACCTTCGAAACTTTAATGCGTTTCGTCTTAGTGTTAGTATTTTCGTCGTCGCTCTCGCGACTTTTATATCGCCCAATACGGAACAAGTTAGGGTCTTATCGGTTTTAATCGCCCGCATGCTGTAACAATCTTTTCTTTTGTTTACGATTCGCCTCGCGGGGCTCTAGTATTCACTTTTACTGTACGTTATGGCTACTCTTAGGTCTAATTTAAATTCTTAATATGTTTAGCAATCTGGCCAGTAAGATAGAATAAGTCGAATTGTGTAGCGTGTATCATAAGGTCGAAAAAAGTACGCGCGTGCGCGGGAGGGAAGACTCGGGGGTCACAATGCCCCGCGGGCTATGGCGGGGGGGGGGCCGGCGGGCCGGAGTTCCTTACCCCCGCGTCGGCGGCCGGGGGGCCGTAGGGCGCGGTCGACGAGAACCCCGACCCGGGGGCGGGGTTGGCTCCCCCCCTCGGTGGGCAATCACGTGGGGGGCCAAGGGCAAGTATATGTGCTTGCACAATGCTGCCGAGACACTCTCGAGTGTGGCCATCCGCGCGCGCGCGCGCGGGGGTGGCATCGTTGCTAATCGGCTCCCCGATGCCAGGACTACAGGCTCTGTCCCGGCAAGGCGAGGGGTGCGGCGGCGGCGGTGGCACGAATACCTAGATTGCTCTGATACTGTCATACTCGGGCCACAGAAATGCGCCGCTTTTACCGGAGCCTAGGATACGGATAACCTTTCTTCTCACGCGTGGGCGGTGTTGTTCTTCCGGGTTTGGGCATGAGCACGGATACGGGCAATAGTCATTCCATCTGAGTGAAGGCGTCGAACACTCGCGCTTGAGTATATGCGGCCCCGACCCAAAATACGATGTATATGATCCAATATCGACGATCGTGGCCGGGGCATGCACAGCCGACGGGTCGCCGGTTGTGTTCACCTAACCTTATCATATTTCCTTGTGAGGTTTAAAGAACATATCAGCTCGAGCTCGTCGAACTTCCGGCGGGGAAATGTCGCAAAATGCCTCGATAGCTCACCAAAACGAGAGAGGGCGTTTGCTCCCGCGAGGATCTCGGCCCAGCCGTACCACGGAGGCTGCTGCTCCCCCAACGTACGTGCCAAATTCCCCGACTCGTTCGAAACTGTTAATTCGGTGTCCCCGGCCCCCTCTTGTTCCGGGGCTTTTCCCCGGTTTGACCCTAAACTGGGGGGCTTGGGGGGGATGAAAAAACGGCCCAGCCTCCCCGTCGTCTCGGGGCGCCGGGCCCCCAACGTGCGGCAACTACGGTCAAAAGGCCGGATGGCCGCCCCGGGGGCCGGGCCCCGGCCGCCCCCCGGGCCGCCCCCAGCTTTCCGGGGGCGGGCGGGAAAACCCTGGATTGGAAGGGATATAAAAAACCGGTAGCAATTTCTTCGCACGATTTCGAATACGAAGGTCATTTTTAAATCTTGGGGCCCGTTTTGTGGCCGCTAAACCCAAACCAAACTCGGAACCGGGTCGAACAAAACCCCGGGCCAAGGGTTGAGCCCCCCCGGCCCATAGGGGCGTGCGGGGGAAAGATACCTGCGGGGACCCCCACCTATCTTTTCCCGCCCTCTTAACAAAGTCGTATGAACGATTGCCCTTTTTTTTTTTCAAACTAGACATTAACATTAGCGAGCGTACGTTATAAACATTGACCGGTTAGCCGCTGTCCCGAACAACAGCACTAGAATGCCAAAATACCACGTGTTTAACTATACATAACGGGGGCCCCCGTACATATATACGAGCCTCTAGACATAATACACTTATACATAGAAAGGACGAAAGTCTTGTCGTGCCCGAAAATATACACACAAAGAGTACCACGGGAGTGAGGCTCGGAACAGGCGGAGCGGCCAGTGCGGACTATTAGAGCTCTTGGGATCAAGTCCGCACAGCACGACTGCTGCGCGGCATGAAACGCAGCGCCCGCGAAGGGGCGTCGGTACGAATGGTGTAGGCAAGTATGTAAGGCATGAATAGTAATATGCGAGAACTAAATTATGCATAATGGCAGTAAATATTATTTCGAGTCTGGGTAGAAAGCATACTTTGTACCATAAGTGCCCCGGCGAGGCCGCGCTTTCTTAGCTTCTCACTCGTTTACATATATACACATGCATACATAAAAATAGAATATGTAATATTGCGGGGGGCGTCGAGCGGCCGAATCATTTGACCATAAATATGCACGTCCAGCGTCAAGGCGTCCAGCGTCGAGGACGATGTAGTCCGTCCGGCGGTCGGATCGGTGGATATGCGTATATAACGCTCGCCGTTACCTCCGCTTTTCCCCGCCAAAGATATGAAAATTCCATGTATGAATATCGGCGTCTATCGCGCCCGTAGGTATATGAAAATTCCATGTATAAATATCGGGTCTATAGCGCCCGCTTGAATATATGAAAATTCCATGTATAAATATATATCGAGCGTACGCATGGCTCGACCTTTGCTATTATATAATATACTTATACCATGTTCATTTATTAGCGCGCGTATAGCGCTACGGTTATCATTATCGTCGTATTAAAGTATTCTCATTAAAGTAGTTACTGACACTTATTGTCTAATAATCAAAGCCTTTAAAGAAACACGAGAACGGTGGGCCCACCTCGAGTCAAATGAGGTGGCGTACTCGACTTACCTATATTACGTGACGTGGCGTTACTTATGAAGGCCTTGGGGTAATCGGGTATTATCCGCACACGTTCTGAGAATATTTAGACTTTCTTTCGCAGGTCGGTACTTTTAGTTCAATCTTGCGAATGAATAGTGCGCACCTATTCAATACGCGGATTTCTAGAGTTAGGAACGTCCCAAGGCGCGAAATCAAACCTATCGTCTAAGACATGCCAAGAAAGGAAGGAAACCTTACGTACCTCTTTCGGCCTCTTTAGCTATAAATTCGCGTCGCAATCTCGTGTTAATCTTATTAGTGGTGTTACCAAAACTCTTATTCGGGTCATAGAGTTAGAATCTTAAGGAAACACTTGGCTACGAAATTTCGACGACACTTCCTCTCTGTAAATATACCATCCTACGACATTGACATAGCCAAATTCTCGACAACGACAATCGATAAAATTCAAACCGGCGTAAACTAACAACACGATAGCCAACAATTACATTACAATTTCAACAAAACACATTATAACACGTTAACCTTCTTTCGATATAATACTTGACTCATTCAACTTAACCGTCGATGCAAAATTATATCATTTTACTTCCATTTACGTTGCAAAGATCACCAGCAACCTGACTAACATGATAAACGACATTAATTCATTTCCGTTCCAACACCAACATAGCCAGCGGCCATAGCATGCCATTTTCGATTCCAATAAATTCTTTCAACTTCCATGGCCAATGTAATTTCTATCACAACCACAACTAAAACACCACGTAGGATTCACAGCATATGTATAACGCGCTGCGGCCGCGCAACATCTGCGCTTGACATGCAAACTTCCATATTTTCATGAATTCTCATAGTTTCTACACTTCACAACCCAACAACCAACACAACACACATACACACACACGGATTGCCTTTGAAGGTCACGGCCACGCACCTACATATTTCCACCATATGAATTTCATCCATTTCGCTGCACCTCGGCTTATGTTTACACGTCCACAACATATAAAGAGAATGAATTCTTACCTCTTTGCTTGAATTCTTCACTTAGTATAATAGAAGACTCTCCAAGATTGTGTTTTCCCTTGGTTCCAATAGCTTATGTCAAGAACCCTCCAAGGAGTGGTTTGGATATAGCGCGCGTTGAGAACCTTTCTTCCTTCTCTCTTTCTTTTTTTCTACGGTTTTTTTTTTTTTTCCAAAGTAGTATGTGTATCTCCCCTTTTCTCCTTCTTTCTTTTGTTCTTAGTCTCATGAAATTTCTAGAGAAATTGTGACAATTCATAGAAGACTTAGGTCTTGCTTTTAAGCTTATTCGTTCATAAGCTTTTATGTGGGCTTAAGCCGCGCCTGGATGACAGCAGCTGACAATTCATTAATTTTTTGGCCCGAGCCTTTTCTCTTGCAACCCATGAAAAATAAATTTTTTCCCAAAATTCCAAATTTGCCCCTTAAGCTCCCCGTATCTTGGTCGTTTAGTTACCTCTTTACCTAGCCTTTCTTATTATTTACTTGAGGTTTTCATAAACGCTTTTATCTCAACAAAATAAAATATGACCTCGCTTATTATCTTCATAGGTACAGCAGGTTATCCGAACGCACAAAAATGCGGGATATAACATCCTTGATGAAAAATGCATGGAAACCATAAAATTAGTGTGTTAGGTGTATGTGGCCGTGTGTATCAAGTTGGTGGGGAAGATGAAATAAATTTTATTTAATGTGTTAATTGTGATTTTTTTAAGAAATTGGAAGATAAAAAGGTTGTGAATGCTTACGAAAGTTGGGTTTTTTGGGGAAATTTTGGTTTTGGTTTGAATTTTTGAAAAT
>NW_026716721.1:0-21866 GCF_029784015.1 Lycium ferocissimum
ATAACGCGCGCTCACAAGATCACAGTTTGGGTACGGATAACCTTGAGCCTTGGTAGGGCCAGGTATGTATAACCCTGAGCCTTGGTAGGGCCATGTACATGAAACACCGAACCTTCGTGGTCGGGCATGCTATATAAATGCTATGTATATGACATCAATATGAGTACGAACATGCTAAATATATGTAAATGCTATGTATATGCAATGTGTATGATATGTAAATGATATGAATATGAGTATGAATGGAAATATGAATACGAATACAAAAATGGATACGAAAGGTAGATGAGTACGGATACGGATATGGACGTGTGTACACGGATACGCAATAGAAATGGAATGTCCCTATGAAAAGCAAGTAAGTGTTATGACGATGATACTATTATCTCCCATCCTATGTTATTTCATATGTTATCTATTATGCTTTCATATTGATGTTGATCATGCTTTACATACTCAGTACATTCTTCGTATGACGTCCTTTTGTTTGTGGACGCTGCGTCATGCCCGCGTGGTCGGGGGAGACGACTTGATCCATAGCCTCATTATTCAGGGACTACATAGCGGAGCTCCATTTCATTCGGAGCTACAGCTTTTGGTATAGATTCTTTTGCGTACATATTTATGGGCACGGCGGGGTCCTGTCCCGCCTATATGATATGACATACTCTTCTTAGAGGCTCGTAGACATGTTTATATGGTTAGATGTGTTTGTCCTTGTCGGCCTATATTTTGGGATATTATTTTGTTAAGCCTCGTCGGCTTAGGTACCTTTATTTGGGCATAGTTGCTAATGATGATATAAATGAATTTTCGCCCAAGGGGAATTTGTATGACGATAAATGACACGTATGATTTAGCTATGTGGCTCACCTAGATGTAATGTGAAAGTATGTCAAGAGGTTCCCGGGTGGGTTAGCACCGGGTGCCCGTCGCGGCCCTCCGGTTGGGTTATGACAACGGGCATTTGCCTCCAGAAATTTTCAGCTTCACCTTCAGTTATCGATTTCTTCTGAGGGTTTTCGCGATGAGGCACTTCTGGCACAGGTTCTTCTGAGGCGTAACACCTTCCTGACCTGGTCATACCCTGAACCACAGCAGCTATTTCTTTATCTTTGTTGATCATCATTTGGTGAGGTGGTTTGATCACAAAGGATTCATTCTCAATTGATCCTGATGCTTTGAGTATGAATGGCTCGTTGTGAATTTGAGCGACTGTTGAGGGGTATTTGAGCACAAAAGGCTCTCTTTTGGCTGTGGCGGATATCTCAGATCCCTTTGTCAAAGGGTCTATCACTTCTTCTCGCTCTTGTAATGACAATGAGGCGACGGTGCTCTCTAATCCTTCAATATCTGGACGAATTATCGCCGGGCTCTCTTCCCATTCATCACCTCTCTCTATCATGTGAATTTGGTTTCCTCCATGCTTTGGGAGCGGATTTGTGTCCACATTTGGAGGTGTTGGCTCTAAGATGAGCTCACGATTGTCACTTATGTCCTGTAATTTGTGTCTTAGGTTTATGCAATATTCAGTGGCATGGCCAGCTTGGTTAGAATGATATGCGCAAATGAGATCTGGCATGTACCATCAATCAGTGGGGTTAGCAATTTTTGGTAGGACGGCGCTTATTCGACCGGCACCCCTTAGTTTGGCAAATAGACTTGTCTTTAATTCTGGCAGAGGAGTGAATGCTCTCATAGGTTTCCTTTGGGGTGCCTCATAGTTTACCGGTGGAGGCTGGTTCTGGAAAGTCTAGTTTTGCGGAGCTTGGTTATTAGGTGCTGGCATTCGATAATTTGGTCGTGAGGTTCGGTTGCTTGGTGCTGGTATTTGATAGTTTGGTTGTGAAGCTTAGTAGTCGGGTTATGCGTAGCGCACAGTCATTGGGCTATATTGGGGTTAGGTGGTTGTGTAGTTGGTTGGTAGAGGTGATTGGTAGCTATCTAAATTTCTATGAGTCATCTCTTTTCCTTGGCTTTTTGGACTAGTAGTTCTAGAAATGTAGGCTACGTCTTCTCTTTTCTTTTAGCCACTCATTGTGCCAGATGCACCTAATCTGTTTAGTACACTAACAATCCAACCGTTTTTAAGGCTATCTTCAATATCTTCCCCCACAGCAACTATATTTGCGAAGGAACCCCCTTTCATAGTTATCATTTTGTCAAAGCAATCAGCTTCTTGGTACCGTATGAATGCGGCTACCAGCTCAGCTTCAGTCATATGAGGTTGTACACTTGCCGTTTCATCTCTCCAGCGACTAGCATATTCTCGGTAGGTTTCAGTCGATTTCTGATGAATTTTCTCTAATGAGAAGCGATCAGGTACATTTTCCACATTGAAGCGGAATCTTTCCATTAATGAAGTTGCCATTTCTTCCCATGTTTTCCACCGGCTAATATCTTGAGAGATGAACCATTCCATAGCCGTTCCTGACATACTTCGGCTAAACATCCTCATAAGCAAGGCTTCGTTTCCGCCACTTCCAACCAACTGGTCGTAGTAAGCCTTAAGTGGGCTCTGAGGTTGCCCGACCCATTGATATGAACAAATTTGGGAATTTTGAAGCCTTCGGGCAGACCCAATTCTTGATGGATGCACAAGTCAGAGTACCTCAACCCTTCTTTCTTCTTAGAGCCATGCTCCAACTCGGTAATTTTCTTCCCGATCTCCTTCTGTATTTGGTCTATTCTTGCTTCGAAGAAATTTTCATGTTTTCCAATTCTGGCGAAGAGTCAATATGGGTGACATGATCTTGAAAAGTGACATTTGGTTGTACGGGATGGGTCACTGGAACTCCGGTTGCCCGAGGGGCTTGATAAGCATTTGTGTTTGTTGTGAGGGCTGGTGTTTGAGAAGCTGGGGTATGGTAGGAGGAGCTCCCCACATGGTGGTATTTCAGCGTAGTGGAGTCTGAAAGGTAGCCCCAGTCTGGGTTTGAGGGAAATGATCGGGAATTGGTAAATCCAAATTTGGGGAAGTGGGTGGAGGTCTCCTAGCCTCAGCATTAGTGGTATTTTTTTTCTCGGCCCTCAGGCGGTCTGCTTCTTCTCTGGCTTCAGCCAATTATCTCATCGAGACCGACCTCTTCAAGAGGCATTCCGGCTATGTCCGTCGTTGGGGTACCTTTACTAAAACATTTATGTTTGGCGGTGGAGTTTCGGTGCATGTTTTCTTCTTGAGGGTTTAAGGAATGACTGCCCGCGGCCTTTTGATCGAGTGACTTATGCCAGCGAATCGACCCCTGTCTATAAGAGAAAACAACTCAAAAGCTTTCAAGTTAGCGTAGGTTTAAGTACGAAACACAAGATATCACGTTGTTCGCAGTTTATAGCACACAGAATCATATACTTTGTTTCAACTCCTTGATTGATTCACATTCCAGGGTATTTTGGTCTTTTTATATCTTTTGGGAATATTGATTTGCGGTAAATAGTTTGTATGGTTGATTTGCTTCTACCCATCCTATACTAAGGGGGATTTAGGTTTTTATTATAAAAGGACCAAGTCTTAAATAGACTGCCTACGTATCCCACCAAAGGGAAGTTAGGTCCATCCGTAGTTCAGGCATACACAGAAAGGTTTTTCCTATGCTACCCGAAACTTAATTTTTCTACCCTGACCAGGCCTTATATAGGCTTTCCACGTATCCCCAATGGGACATCAGGTCGGCGTGGTTCCATTTACATAAAAGGGAAAGGGATACTCTATCTTATTGAAAGCGGTAAAGGGATACTTATGTTTTTCTACCCAACCATACTAAGCAGGTCTTCATTGTTTTTTCCATCTTCATCTTCTATCCTTGTCTTCCTGTGACAATCCAAACATGGCCTTCATTCACGAGGCGTTCTAGTTCAAGCTTGAAATCCACACACTCTTCAATGTCGTGGCCGGGGCGGCCATGGTGATACACGCAAATCCTTTCTTCCGGGGATCCTGGGTGACCCTGGTAGGTTTGTGGCACCGCCCTTATCTTCTTCACGCTGCATAGTAGGGAGTGAATCCTGGCATATGACTCCTCAAATTTGGAAAAGTCGTTTCTCCAGAACCTAACCTTTGATATCCTTTCTGGGTGATTTCTTCTTTGATCATGAGTCAGGAGAGAGTGGGGCCCCCACAGTTGGCTAATTCTCCCTTGATCAATCCATTGGATAAGCTTTCTTTCTAATGCTACGCAATCGTTGGCAGTATGACCTGATAGACCTCGGTGGTAGAGACATTTTCTGTAATCCACAGAAGGAGCGCATAGTGGTAACAGATTTGGGCTTTGTACGTACACCCTAATGCTCCCCAAAGTTTCCAAGAGTTCTTGTTTTGACAATTCTACTGGTGCACCCCAATTGTGTGAGCTTGTGCCTTTAAGAACAATTGTGCATGAAACAGGAGGCTCCTCGAGCTGAGAGTCCCGTGGGTCTCCATAAACTTTCAGATTGGGGATAAGTAGCTCATCTTTTCCATATGGTATTGGGTTAAGCCCTTCTTGTTGGCTGAGTGGGACATAACTCCCAAGTGGTGCTTCAAGCGTCTTCCCCCTATTTTATTCGATTGGCAGGGTGTTGCTTTGTTAGTTCCTCAACATAGACTAGGAGAGTTTCTGCTTCTTTTATTTTCTCATTGGCCGCCTTAGTAGTTTGTACAGCTTCTTTCATTCTAGCAGTGGCTAAGGCCATTCTTTCATCCCATTGTCGGTTTTTCTCACTTGCTGCTTCTGTGCCCTCATCGTCACTGACTAGGTTGACATAAGGCGAAGTTGCACTCATACTGTCTGGAGTCTCCATTTCCTATTAACAAATCAACCTTTAAAAGTGGATCTAAATTTGTTTTGATGGTTAATTTCCTTGGTTTTTATTTTGGGCAGTGGCCGGAATGTGAACCAATCAAGAGTTTCGACAATATATATAATTTTCACATAAAGCGGTTATATCAAGTAAGCATTTAGGCAATATATAATTGGCTTTCCTATACCTCGTTGCTCCGAGGCTACTAGCGTATGAAGCAAAATTGTGTCATATGTAAAACAAATGTATTGTTCCCAAAGATAAAATCCCCAGTGCTTTCATTAATGATATTTCCCAAGTGGGATTACAAGGCTTTTAAAATAAATGCAATAATCAGAAAAAGTCCACTCCACGGACAGAAATCTGCTCTCTATCATCTCGCGCCTTCTTGGCCCTTCGAAGGGCAGTCTGGATGGCTACATGTGCTGGCATCAATGCCGTCCCGATAAATTGACCCCTCTGATCATCAGGCAATGACGTCCCCGTATCTATGGCTTCCTTAACAAAAGTGTCAAGCCATTCCAAGCTCTTCAATGAAGCCTCTGCTTCGTTTGTCAAACTCTCAATTATCTTTTGATCATATTCTATCTTTGCTTGATGATCCATTTCTCTTCCTTCCATTCGCCGTTTCATTCTCCTAACTTGGATTGCATTCACGGCTTCCCTATCCTTGGGAAATTTGTACAGATATGGTCCTGGAGCGGCAGTATCAGCTAACTCAGCCCTAAGCCACTCATAGTAATTTTCATCATGGCTTGGACTGTTTGGATCCTTATCCAACTTGTCTTTTCGATCTTATTACATTCTTCCAATCTTTTTGAGCATCTTTTATTCCCTCGATGCGAACTTCTTCATAATCTCGTACAAACTCTCCCATATTACCCACATTCGGAATAACTTGTCTCATACCAAACTGTCTAAGAACTCTCAATGGTGTGTAGGGTCTGATTCCCCTAATGCCCATAAGTGGTAAATACGGACATCTCCGACTCTTAACACAAATAGTCTTGGAGTGAAAATCAGGTACCCTCCACCTGATGTGCTCTTCTCTCAATCTGGAAAAGATGTGAGCCCATCCTTTTTTATCCTGAACCCCGCAAGGCACAGCGACTCCCAAATCCTCCTCTCTTAAGGCTGGATCTCGGCGAGTAGGTAAGCCATTCCTATCCAAATGCTTAAGTATCCACCATTGGACTAAGAGGTTGCAACCTTGGAATAAGTAGTAATCGTCGTGACATTTTCCCAAAGCTCGGTATATGTCTGATAGGATAATGGAGATGATGTCAAAATATTTGGTAAGCCCGTTTGTTGTTACTCCCATAATAACAGCATAGGCAACAAAGACAACCCGGGTGTCAATAGCTAGGGAGGCATTTTGTGGAAATACCATGGTTCCCAATAGGCAAGTGATAAAGGCTAGTGTTTGATTGGCTTCCCAGGATTGGGGTGATGAAAACTCAAGGATGTGGTCCTCGTACCCCTGTTTGGATGAATACCTCCCATATAACTCTCTGAAGGCTATAGTGGGTCCCTGCGCCCAGTCGGCTTTGTTGACAGCAAACATGTCTTTGATTTCTTTTGGGGTGGGTTTGTGAGGGATAAGGATATTTTGTGCCAATTTCTTTTTGGATCTGTTAGCACTTCCTACACTCTCCAAAACATCTCTAACCTCTTCCAAAGTGGGAGTCATCTCTATTTCCCCGAATCTGAACACCATTCTGTCATTGTCCCAATAACCGGTAATGATCTCTAGCAAACCCGGATCCCCAGTCATATTCATTAATGAAGGCAGATGCCCTACACAACTCTTAATTTCTTTTTTCTGATCATTAGTCAAATCTTTCCACCACATCACTAAACCTGGTGGTGGACCCACAACCATATCAAACTGCACATCAAGAGACATCTGCAAAACATAACAGTGTTAGTTCCCCGCCCCAAGGAACAACAATTTATTTTACACTTGGCACAATAATGCTTCCAGATAGCAAATAGTGGGATGCGGTGTCTTCAGGTTTTTACACCATTTGAACATAGTAGGGTGTCTTTCCTGTCCGATTCAGGTAGGTCTGAGATACCCAAACCGGTCTATGGTCAATATGCGCTATATCAGTAAGGATTTGGCTTCTCTCTACGCTAATTATTCTAGAGTGATTTTCAAACGAATGACATTGGTTACCCAAGCGGACAAGCTGGGGGTGAGCTCTAAGGCTCTGGGATGACCGCATACCCACTCGACCTTAGAGACCTCCAAAGAATATATTAAAGATTTTTTAGTGAAGGTATGACCGCTGCTCATCCCGCGTCATCATCCTTTGAAAAAATATAAATAAATGCCAGGAGTGGCGGAGTATGCATACATCAATAACAGTTATATTTTGCGAAAATTTAAACACATAAACAATTTATATCACTTAAACAATTTATATCATACAAACACACAAACAATTTGAACCCTTATGGTTAGAACCTTAAAAGTCCCCAGCAGAGTCGTCATCTGTAGCGGGCATTGGGATTTTAAGTTTTAACGACTAGCACATGCCTCATAAAAGAAGGGAGGTGTCCCGGGAAAGTACGGTTGTCAATCGTACCGAGAAAGTCAAAAAAACCCACCAACTACTTAATGATGCTCTAAAGGATACATTTTAGAGTCGCCACCTAATTTTTAGGAAATTAGGAAAACCGATTCGAAAAGGGTTCATTTAAAACTATTATTTAAAAGAAACCTAATCTACCAAAGTCTGGGTAAGGGTTCTGGTGATCCCCCGGGGAAGGTGTTAGGCACCCCGGTATTAAGGATCCGCTCGATTCCAATTTACCTACGGGTTCTAATATTGTGCCTTATGATTATAAGTGTTTTTTTAATTAAAAAAAAATTGCTTTAGTCTAGATTTCCGCAATAAGGTTAGTCATTTTCATGCAAAAAATACGCTTTTCAAGAAATCAATGAAGTATAGTTTTACCCAAAATTGGGCGTAGGGTGTCGGACTAGAACACCTAGGCTAATACCAGAAGGCTTGTAGCCTATGTAGGACTCCACGTAAGTCCACCCAAAAACGGTTTTGAAAAAAAAAAGCGTTTAAATAAAAAATAGACTTTACAGAAATAGTTTTATATATGAATATTACAGTTATTCGTATATAAACCGTAATATATTAATCCTATGCTATTTTTATACTTAATTAGCTCTAAATCGATTTTATATACAAGTTTTATACCAATTTTGTACTAATTTTATACTAAGTTATACAAATTCTTACTTTTTTCCCAAATCAGTCCGCAGGTTCAAATAGCGTCCAAAGCAAATCTCCCAGTCTCAATCCATAAAGTTTCAATAATGTCAATTGCAGTCCCTTAGTTTCACAATTTCGGCAATTCTAGTCCTTTAGTCCAAATTAGTCCATTTTCATGCTCTTTATCAAAGATTAACGTTAATATTTTGTAAAAAATCATTTTTTGGAAACTCTTAAATACGTGGTATAACTCATAAAGATACCAATTTTTGAATTTAAAGCGCACACAATCAAAATTTAAAGATGTAAATTAAGAGTTTTGAGTGATTGGGCTGACCAAGCCCAAATAGAGATATTTATGCAAGTCCAAACGTATGCTCCATGCGTAGTCTGTCCGTGTTGAGATTTGACTCGATCTATTAGGGTTGATGGGCCTCAAGGAAGCCCATCAACGGATTTTGGGGGTTGGAAAAGACAAGGGTATAAAGGATTAGTACATATTCAAAAAAAATGCTAAATACTGAAAATTAAATCCTAATTACTATTACAAAGCCAAAAAATGAATTACATTAGTGATACATTTGGGCTAAGCCCAATAATTAACTAAATGACTCAACTGATCAGCCCAGTCACTAGTCGACTAGCCCAAGCTATAAAAAATGCCACTTAAGTGTAACTGATGCCAAGGCCCAATTCCCAGGCCCAAAATCCCTTCAACTCTTCAAAAATTCTAAGTGTCAAGCATTGAATATACATGATATACTGTCACGACCCAACCAGTGGGCCATGACGGGTACCAGGTGTTACACCTTGGAAAATTTCGCGTTATCAAGACTGTGGACGGCTTAGTATGAGCTCAGGGGAGAGCAGAGTTACACAAGTATTATAGATGAAGATTATGTTATCTGAGCATAAGAACATATATATGACATTTGGAGAGTGTATGGAGTAAATCGGTTAACATGATCACTCAACGATAGCCCTCGAAACCATGAGTTAAGGTGGGGCCCACATGTCGGGATTTTGTAAAGGATATATTATAGATGATACAAGTAGTACATGAAAAATTGAGCAAGTCCTAAGAAGGACCCATAAGCCAAATATGGACATAAGCCCTCCAAAAGGACGATTTAAGGAAACGTTTTCGGATGAGTTGACTTGGAGGGGCAAAAAACGGATTATAAGTTTGGAATTTGGAAAAACACCAAGAATAAAAGTTGTATATAATTGAAATATATTTCCAACCATATGTCGTGGGCCCTCACACGATGTCAGAATCAAGAGTTATGGCCATTTTAAGAGCAAGACCCTAAGCTGCCAAATGGCTCCGCGGCCCCACGTGAGAAGGTCGGTGAAACCGACCTAGGAGGGGTATAAATACCCCATAAAACCCATTTTTTCAGCATAATAACATTCCAAAGGGTCCTAGAAAATTCTCTCTGACTCCCCAAGCATTATAGTCCGATAAATCAAGAATTTGACAAGATTACGCCAAACTAGTCCGTGAAAGGTGATTGTTCTTGCTTCTACTTAAGCTTGGTGTTGGAAAAGGTTGATGTGGCTGATTTTTTTCAATTATAAGGTATGTTATTTATCCCATCTTTTATGTTGAGTTTATTTGAAGGTCTAGCAAGCCTTAAAAAATGAAACTAGTTATGGAGAAAGGTCATAGAGTGTTGTATTGTAGTTGTTGTGTTTATGGGCTATTTTGAACGTGTTGTGGCCGTGTGGATGGACTGATTTATGCATAAAAAAATGGTATCTAACGTTGTTGGTGTGTTGGTGAGATTATACTCCTTGATTGGGATGGAAGAAAGTGCATATTGTTGTTGTATGTTGAAAAACGTCGTGTGGGATGTTTATGGAATATGTTGGTATGAATAATAGTGTTGTTGATGTTGGTATTATTGTTGTTGTTGATTGGTTCTTTGAATTGTAATTTTGGGCTAGGCATATAAACGGGGGAGATCTTTGCCCGATTTTCGAGAATATAGAGTAGTTTGATTTGAAATTTGGAACAAGTGTGCGGTAAAGAGTCTAACGTTAGTGTGAATCCTTTTAAGTGTAGGCTTACGAGCTTGGACGAATAAGCGTAGCTAATAAGAGGTGGAACAGGTATGTAAAGCTTACCCTTTCTTTCTTTTGGCATGTCTTAGATGTAAGATATGATATGATACGAGCCTTGGGGTAACTCCATTCTCAAATTCCGAGCATGTCTACGATTCTTATTCACTTCTTGATGTTAGTATTCCTAATACAGTCGAGCTACGACCCTTGTGTCTTTTGTATGATTGGATAATAAATGTTGCATAAAGAGCTCTTGTTCCTAAAGGATTCTATGTTGAATAAGGTCCCTAACTTTCATGGACGGGCTCGGATCGCTTCGATACGTTCGTAGAAGGGTCCTAAAGCGAATAATGTCCGTAACTTTTATGAGCGGGCTCGGATTGGCTTGAGACATGTCTACGATCCTTAATATAGTTCTAATGACATTTAGGAAGAACTCATTATGACTATTGTTGTAACCCTCGAGCGTTGATTAGTCTGCTTATCTATCGAGTCTCACATGATGATTTATGTGCATATGGTTTCTCACTACTCTGCTCGTGCTAGCTGTTATTACTTCTTTCACCGAGTCCCGGGCCGGGTATGTATTCGTGCACAGTTTCACTGCATTGTTCACCGAGTCTCTCACTAGAGGGCCGGGTACGGTATATATATATATATATATATGACGACATGATGATATGATGATATGGGGATAGTGGCCAGGATGGCATATGATGATTCTATTCACCGAGTCCCTCGGCTAGAGGGGCCGGGTATATATATATATATATGATATGATGATATGATGACATGATGATATGATGATCTTATTTACCGAGTCCCTCGCTCAGGGGCGGGGACACGTTATATATTTATATATACAAGATGATTATTCACTTATGTTTCTAAGTCCCATAATGAATTGGATATGATATTGACATGCACGATTTATGTTTCAAAGGCAAGCCTTATGGTTTTATGGTTATTGTACTAGTTTTCTACACTCCTTATTTCAGTATGATCCTGTTTACCGTATCCCATGCTTTACATGCTCGGTACATATTAAAATCGACCCCTTTTCTTCGGGTGCGTTTCGTGCCACGTTGTGTATACGGATGAGTAGAGGATATTAGCGAGAAGATGTTCTAGATGGACCGGCGAGCTACATTTTCTTCCGGAGTGCTGCCGAGTCAGAGTATCTATGTTATGGTATCTTGAGTTATGTTAGAGACTTTGCAGACAGAGTCACGTATATAACATGTCAGTCATGTAAGCGGCTCTGTAAGCCGAGGTGTCATTATGCATTATGTTACAAGTTTCATATATTTACAGATTTTCCTTGATTTGAGAAAGACGAAAAGCATGTTTTTTTTTTTTTTTGAAAAGCTTACATTATGCACTCATTTTCTGATTTAAGGCCCGGAAGATTATGAGTATCACGAGGATCGACGGGTTCGCTCGGCCCTAAGTAAGGGTCGGGTGCCCATCATGCCCTATCAAGATTTGGTGGGTGACACGAAGGCGACTACCGAGCACCACTCATCATGCTAACCATCATACCCAACTTGTACACACGTAACCACCAAGGCAATACATATATATATATATATATATATATATATATATAAGCCCTCACGACTGTGAGCTGATATACATCAATATACACTAGGGTGATCATAAGACATCCACTACCCACACATTTGTATCTACGAGCCTCTAACTAGAGTACTGAACATAAGGACGGGACAGGACTCCGTCGTGCCCGATTATATACATAAAAGAATATACCAAGAGATGGCAACTCCGAAGTAGTGGAGTGCTCCTGTAAATCTGCTGAGTGAGCTCCTAATCGTCTGCGTCGTCTCTCTGTCTGCCCGAACACTGTATCCAAAAGACGTCTGTACGAACAATGTAATGAGTATGTAAAGCATACATGGTAACATAATAAGGGAATATAGAAAGCATAAGAAGAAAAGATAATTGTAACTGCTTGCCTCTTGAGGCGGAATCATGCATGCTCACTTTTACCTTTAAAATATATCACACATACATATATAATTTGTCTGAATCAATAACATCATTAGCCCGCGTCCGGTCCTCCCGTTTTCGGTGTAATCATTTCACGCCGCCCACTAGTGGTGCTGTCATCATCCGTAAGCCGCCCGCCTTAGCGGTGTCATGTCCGGCCGAATAGGCGCTGTGTTATTATTATCCAAAAGCCGCCCACCGAAGTGAGGCTATAACCAATGAATAGCATCAAGGAGTCATGTCAAGATCATTATCATCATAATAGCATCATATCCTTATCATGGAACATATCTCATCTCTATCTCATAGGAAACTTTTAATACTCGTTAGCTTTCATCTTTCAGAATGTAAGAAGGTCATGGGAATTACTGGAAAGAAATCACAATATATAAGAATCATGCCTTTGAAAGGAGGGCTAGCCTTACATACCTTCACGTCTCCTCAACAACTAGCGTTTTCCTTCTAAGCTGGCGATTCTACATTCAAGAGAATCATATGAGGATTAAATAACCGGGAACATACTTAGGCCTCAACTAAAAAAACTAAGGGCTAGCGAAAATTGGGCAGTGTTTCCTTTGTTTCAACAACCTTCTCTATATAATAAACAACTCCCAAATGTCGATAATAACACCCACGATACTACAATCGATAAACTTCATCACGTTCAACATTATTCAATCCTTACAATGCCTTTCCAATGTCATCCATAACCAAAACTATGACATAATACCATATATATTCTCATATAATACTCCTTTAACATCATTTGCATTATTCACAACAAGATTACACTCATGGTATGTCAAGAACTATGACTCAAGTCAAGTTACCATTCAAGAATTCCGCTATTTCAATATTTGAACTTCATACTCTACTTTCTTCCATAATCCAAGTCTTCCTACCACTCAATATTCTTAATAACATGAATAAAATGTGAAACTCACCTTTGATCACATAGGAATGGGCTTTGGATGAAAATACTCCACTTGAGAGAAAACCCTACTTCAATACCAAAGAGATTCTTGGTTTCCACAAGCCCTAGTGAGTATCCTTGCACTTAATTCTACTTATTCTTGGTGTTTAATCCTTGATTTCCCTTGGATATATGATGATATGATGAGAGAATTTTTCTAGAACCTTCAAGACTTGGAGAGAGAATGAAATCTGAAAATTTGGAGCATGGCTCATCTATTTATAGCTGAAACTGGAAAGTTCCAGAGAAGCGGTTTGACGACCCATCGACGTGTCGACGGTCCGTCGACTTGCTTCATCGACTTGCACCTGAGAATATCTGATTGCAGAGACATGTTGACGGTTGGGTCGAAGGTCCCGTCGATCCGTCAACTTGGTCCGTCGACTGGCCCAGCGCAGTCTCGATCTACGAAACATATTGGCAGTGCACGGTGACGGTCCGTCAACATGCCGACGCCCGTCGACACCGATTGGTGTGCATTTCTCCCCGAATCGCCCGCATTGTGTCGATTTGATCCGTTCAACTTCTAACCCCGTAAATTACTGGGAATACCTGCTGGTACATTTGCACACGAGGTAAGGCAGTTTCTACCTTAACTTTCTCGAACGAGCTTTCTTCTCTCGCCTCAAATGTCTTTGGAATCTTAATTAGAATCATTAAGTATCCCTTATCACTCGTAGGGGCATCCTATACACCATAATTCGCATTAGCCCATTCACCGCACAACACCCGAAATTTTGAGGTGTAACACTATCCCCCCATTAGGAACATTCGTCCTCGAATGTTAGGTTCTCGGGGATTCTACAAAAATTTCGCCAGAGTTTCCCCTATAATATGGAACTACCACCCTGTCACAGCAACCCAAAATAACATCGCCACACAAGCTACAATATCATAACAAGAAACATGTCCACACACGACCTTAAATAATAAAAGGAAACATTTGATACCCGGAAACAATGGCGTTTCGTCTTGAACCTCCTCTGGGGTGGAAATCTGTCACGACCCGACTAGGGGCCATGACGGGTACCCGGAGCTAACCACCGAGCACCACTCATGCTATTACTCATCGTACTCATCCTGCGTTCATTCATTATTCTCATACTCATAATCATAGGAAAACCATTTTCATTCTAAAACATATTTACCTTTATATCCATAAGCCCTTCGGCTATCAAAAATAATATATATATATATATATATATATACACACACACACACACAATAAGGACATCGTGAGACCATACTACCCACACATACGTATCTACGAGCCTCTACTAGAGTACTAGACATATGGACGGGACAGGACCCCGTCGTGCCCAAAATATATGTACACAAAATAATAAGCAATGGCACCTCCGGAACAATGGAGTGCTCTCAAAGTCTACCGATAGCTCGTAAGAATCTGGATCACCTCTCTGTCTACCTGTGGGCATGAACACAGCGTCCCAAAAAAAGGACATCGGTACGAGTATTGACCGAGTATGTAAGGCATAAACCACAACAATACATCAATGAAATAAGGAGACATAAAGTGAAGGTCAACCTGTAACTGACTGTCAATTTTGATAGAAATAAAGCATGCTAACTCACTTCATAAACATCATCATATCAAGTATGCATATCTATATAAGCTGCCCGACCATATAGGTACAGTGTGATCATCATTAGCTTTGTGTCCGTGCCTCCCGCGTCAGGGTAACCATCTCATGTCGCTCTGCTAGTGGTGTCTCCGCCCATGCCATCTAGACATGGTGTATACGCCGCCCGCCTTAGCAAAGGTGTCCGCTCCAGCCATATAGGCGCGGTGTAATATCATCATCATGTACTCATCATAATGCATGTGTAGAAACTCAAAGACGATATACTTTATCGGGGTGATATAAGGTCGTGAACCCCCAATTCTATTATGGAGCATTCATAAGCATTCTGCCTCACCTTGAAGGAATTGGCACATAAGCTGAGTGTATACAATAAACAATATCAATGGATCATAGTTAGAGTCATTAAGTCACGACCTAACCCCGTAGGCCGTGACAAGTGCCCGAGCTGGACACTCGTATACACCTGTTGCTATAATCATTCACAACTAGCATACTAAGAACTTATACATATACGAAGGCAAGGCTATCATAACATGCAGTATCCCAAAACATATATACATACGCAAGCCGGGCTGCCGCGGCGAATGGGACCGCCCGTAACATAAGTCGTACGGACATAACCGAACGCAACTATTCACAACCCACACATATGTCTACAGACCTCTAAGAGTAACAACAGTATCATATGACGGGACAGGGCCCCGCCGTACCCCTGAATAGACGTACACATATACAACGAAAAAGTCTGTACCAAAATGTAGGCTCCGGAACAAGGGAGCACTCCAAGACAGCTGGATGGAAATCCTAGGCTGGCGGATCAGCAAAACGAGTATCTCGTACTCGCGGCATACGAACGCATCCCCCCCCCCCCGAAGAGCGGGGTCGACGGAATATGTACCGAGCATGTAAAGCATGGAATACAAGAAATGTAATCGATCAAGTAAGGAGTATAGAAAATTAGTACAGTAACCAGAAAACCACAAGGCTTGCCTTTGAAACATAAATCATGCATGTCAATATCATGTCCAAGTCATTATGGAACTTAGAAACATAATTAGATAATCATCTTGTACATATGCATATACATAACGTGTCCCGCCCTACTAGTGAGGGACTCGGCAAATAAAATCATCATATACATGTACATATAACGTGTCCCGCCCTAGTGAGGGACTCGGTGAATGGAATCATCATATGCCATCCTGGCCGCCATCCCCGTATCATCACTTCATCATATACATATACATATATATATATATAAATGTATATATATATAACGTGCCCCGGCCCTCTAGTGAGGGACACGGTGAATAATGCAGTGGAGTTGTGCACGAATACGTGTCCCGACCCGGACTCGGTGAAAGAAGTAATAACAAGAAACGCACGAGCAGAGTAGTGAGAAATCATATGCATATAAATCATCTTTTAAGACTCTATGGGTAAGTAGACAAATCAACGCTCGAGTATCAAACGATAGTCATGTTAAATCCGTTCCAAATGCCATTAGGACTATGTTAAAGAGAATCTCAGGGATCGTAGACATGTATCAAACCTATCCGAGCCCGCCCATGAAAGTTACGGACATTATTCGCTTTAGGACCCTCTACGAACGTATCGAAGCGATCCAAGCCCGTCTATGAAAGTTAGGGACCTTATTCGACATAGAATCCTTTAGGAACAAGAACTCTTTATGCAACATTTGCTATCCAATCATACAAAAGACACAAGGACCATAGCTGGACTATATTAGGAATGCTAACATCAAGAAGTGAATAAGAATCGTAGACATGCTCGGATCTTATGAATAGAGTTACCCCAAGGCTCGTATCACATCTTACTTACATCTAAGACATGCCAAAAGAAAGAAAGGGTAAGCTTTACATACCTTGTCCGCTTCCTAAGCTAATCAGGACTTAAGTCTCGGGCTTCCCAAGATCTACAACAACGGCATTAGATACCAAACATTAGCTATAGGTACTTAAGAGTCCAATCCTAAGCTAGCACTTCATTTATAAAAATTGACGCATTTCCTTTATAAATTCAACAACCCCGAGAATTTAACTCGGCCAAATCATCAACAACAATACCAACAACCATACTAACAATATCAACAATTAATTCAAAACGCATTCTAACGTTAGTAACTCCCTTCTACATAATTCGACGGCATTTCACTTTCATTCAAATCAACCACACACAACACAACCCGCGATCTTCCAAACTCAATACGAACAACAACAACACATTCCTCTCTTCCAAATTCATGAAATATATCAACAATCCACACGTAACAACTTCATTCTCATAATTACAAGAAACTATATTAAAATCACATTAGCTTCCAAAACAGCCCACAAACGATTACAACTTCAACTTGAATTATTAATTCTTCATTTTTACCATAGAATCCACAACAACAACAACCAAAGATACTAAATAAATTTGTTCACCATGTCATACAAAACAGCCCATACGGCTACCACCCAACACACAAAATTTCATGAATTTCATCCATTTTCACACACTACACCGCGCATAAACCATCCATGACACATGTAAAAGGAGATTAAACCTTACCTTTACCCCTTAACTTCTCAACTTGGCTAGGTTTTGTGACTTGCAAGAATGAATGCTTTGCTTGCTCCAACGACTACTTCACGTTATTAGGACCTTCAATTGGTTGGAATACTAGAAGAAAATTATTTTTTTGATCAAGATTTTAGACATCCAATTGCTAGGCTTGGCCGAATTCTTTCTCCTCTCTTCTCCAAGTTTCTAGAGTTGTGAAATGTGACGAATAAGTCTTGCCTTGTCATCACCCATCTATATATATAAATGCATAGCCCATGCAAGGTGGACACATGCCCCCCTCATGGCTTGAAGCAATTAAATTTTGCCAAGCCATGGGTGGTACCCCACGGCCACATGGCCACTTTTGGCTTTTTCATGAAATATTATTTTCAACTTCTAGCCCCTACTTTTCCTTAATATTTACATACCAATAAAAGATGAATATGCAACTTGTGCATTTAACAAAATCGGAAAATAACCTTGTCCTTAACTTTTTGCGATTAACTTAAAATATCCGAATGTATAAAATACGGGATATAACATCCTTCCCCCCTTTAGAACATTCGTCCTCGAATGTTAAACTAGTCTCATAAAGTCTTATAAGGATCTCGGGGGGTTTCCTTTATTTCTTCATCTTCATCTTATCAGCCTTTCTCAAGTCATCTCCTCCGTTATTGTTCCGCCACATTACCAATAGAAGCCACGTCTTTAGTACGCAACCTTCTTACTCGACGATCAATGTAATAAGGCCCAATATATCTCGGGCTAAGCTTCTCCTTCTTGTCGAATCTCATTACACCTTTCATGGGTGATATCTTCAAGAATACCCACTCGCCAATCTGGAACCCTAAGTGTCAATGTCGATTATCTGCATATGACGACTTTGAGCTGTTAACAACCTTTCCCGAACAAATTTTACCTTATCAATGGCTTACTGAAGCATATCTGGGCCGATTAACTTAGTTTTTCCAATATCAAGCGTTCAAAGAGGGTGATCTCGCACCTTCACTATCCTTCACGGTACAGTTACACTTATGGAAACTCATAATTCGAGTTCAAACTAAATTCTTGGGCTTTTGACGCAACTTTTTCTTTAGCTTTCTGCCACGACTGTTTCTTTAACCTCTTTCCCTCAAATCTTCAATACAACCCAAAAGCATAGGGCTACGAAAATTGTTACTCCCTTACGATTCTCTCATTACACTAGTATACGTGTCTTTGATTTCCTTGTTTTGGCGATCGTTTCGTCAGTCGTTATTCCTTGTTGGCTTTCCGGTGTGGCATTCTATAATTGTAGTTGGGCATAGCTTCACGTTAACGGTTCATATAATCCTATAGCATATGCTCCCATGTTTAGTATAATTAGTAATCCGTGAGATGTTCTCTAATATCCGTGAACTCTTTTATTTCCATTCCACAGGAGCGCTATTTTTCATTCCTTCAAAAATTTTCAAACCACCAGGCGTTGTTCCTTTTATTACAATGGTCAATTCGTTCCTGCTTCCTGCTGATACCTTCCTGATATGCCGATATGTTCCGAACTCTGGCTCCAAGCTAATAAATTTCCCCTTTTGGAGCATGAGAACGCCATAATCCCTTCCAAGTCCAATATGTTCTTCCCCCGTTATTAAGGAGGTCCTAATACACCAATAGTTTTTTAGGTATCCATCGTCTTCGGCACTTATCTTTCGAGAGTTAGAAATCTTTTAGCATCGTTGCACGACCTAATCATTCTTTCTTTTACTTCTCATTTCTCGTCGTGGTCACTATCCTTTCGTCCCACTTGTCGAAGTCTGTTCTCCAACCCCACGCATTCCTCTTTTGTTCCATACTACCACACTCTACCCCTTTCACACGCCTACCTTCAAATGTTTACCTAAATAGTCCTGCTTTTACCCTCGTCGTCTCTCTCGAGGCTTTACTCACTCGTGTTTCTCACTTTTTCACTTTGTCCGACATTTTGATATCCTTACCTTCTATCTACTCACCTTCTTTCTTTTCCAAATATCATTGTATTAAAACTTTCCAAGCTTACCCTGTGGCGACAATAGCATCCGCTTACCTGATAACGTTTGTCACTTTAACCTTACTACCCTGTCCGATCAATGCCTCCAATATGCCGCAACGTCGATTGCTGGGATACACATACCCGCTGATATAGCCATGTATGGGATATCCTATACACACGTATACATATAATTGCTACCATCTCGCTTACAAAATATTTCCAAACGCTATTCCAACTCAACCTCAATTCTAGAGCCGTGACGCACCTTTCTTCTCTTCAGTCTAGTCCGCCCCTACCACGCGACCTCTTAAGGTTTCCACCACTTTGTATACTCTAATTTTCCCTTAGGCTACTTCTAGCTTCCCACTTGGCTCTCGTATCTCGACATAGGACTTTTAGTACAACGCCCGGGGGGTCACCCATCACAAATTTCTCTCGCTCAAGACAGAACTCGAACTCGATGAAATACGATGCTCTCCCAAAGCGTTCTGGTATGATAGCATCCACCCCGCATGACTTTCATCACATAATACGGGAGTAAGTTGAAGGCATACGCATTTCAACGTTCTCATAACACATCTCCCTCCGAATTAGAAAGGGTCTCTTACTCTTCTGACTTCACAATTACTATTTTAGCCCTTTTGCAATCCTCAATATTAACTTTTCACCTATGGATATGACTACTTCCCGTCCTAAACTTCCAGATTCCCAGTGGTGGTGAACACACCTTGATCGCCGTTACTTATAAATACTTGGTTATCGGTCTTTGGACTTCTGCTTGCCGCTATTAAGCGACAATCATACGGCAAATGCACATACATTAAAAAAAAATCCAATAAGAACTCATATACCTGTAGTCACATTTGGTGACGCCTCTTGATCCTGTCTACTCGCCAAAGCATATATGCGGTTCGAGGGACACTAGAACCGGAAGCCTCGCCACGACTCTCTACCGCGGCCCGTCGGTGTCGCATACCTCGCCCCACAGGCGCATAGCTGGCGAAGGATAGACCCGAAGAATCGACCGGCAAAAGAGGGTGAGTTGCACCACGCGACCACCCTATACGGACACTCTCTCATGATATGGCCTTGTGTGACCGCAAGCAAAACAAGCACACGTGGACGTGCCCGGGATGGCGCCGCCGCACCGAGCACCGAGGCATAGATGGCCTCGTCGGCTCAAAACCTCTTTCATTGCGAACTCGGCCCTCGGGAGCTCGACCGGCTCCGAATACCTGTGCTATCAAATCTCCTACCAGGAAACCGTGGGGGTGTACTCCGTGGCCGGGCCGAGAAGAATACCTAGTATCGTCGAGGCTGTACTCCCGAAACTCCCCGGAGATATCCTTGGCAGTAGATCTAGCCCTTCGTGGCTCCTCATGATCTCTCGTCGGCCGACGCCTTCGTGTCAATCTTCCATCCCCCCGTGTGCATACGCCCGTACCCGAGCAATATCCATCCCCCGTCGGGAAGCCATTATCATACGGTATAATCAAATAACGATCCAACCCCATCACTTATCGACGCATCTATCGGCCATATAACCACAATAGCTGGGTGCATGTCTAGCCAACGAGTCAAACTCTAGACTATGCACTCGAACACTCCTGCCATTACTGCCTCGGATGCGAGTCTATCGCTTCTGTGTTACACCCGGAAAATTTCCGGTTAGTCTGTAAGCGGACGAACTAGTGATGAGTGCGGAGTGCGAGGGTATAATGTTTCTTGGGCAATGCATGAATATGGATGAGAATGAATAGAATAAAAGTCGAGAGATGTGAAAAGTTGGAAATTGGCAAAAAACTGCCCAGTGGTCGTAAACCACGGAGCCACGAACCGTAAGGAGTGCAATACGGTCAAGTAAACTAAAAACGTCATGTTGCCATTACAAAAACTTCAAAACACGCAGTAGAAATGGTTAAATACGACAGTGGACGGACGCGTGGTAGAGTGATTTACGGCTTGTAAACCATGACGTAAATCACCATGCATATTGCCAAGGTTTTGTTTCAGCTTAAAGCAAGACGTAGCGAGGGACGGTACGTAAAGTGGAATACGGACCGTAAACCTCAATGAATGATGTCTGTTCACCCGGCACGGAGTTTTCAAGTCATTAAATATAAAAACCAAGACTTGTTTATTTCATTTCATCATTTCACTACTTTCTCTAGAACCTCTCTCATTTATTACCAGTTTTTAAGGATTTGGAGGATCCAACCTAAATAAGTGAACCAGATAAAGGAAACCGTCAAAAATTCCCCGTCAAGAAATCCAAAGGAGAAAAACTAGGGTTTTGCTCAAAGGAGTATTAGAACCAAGGCTTATTCTAAGCATCTAAGGTAAGATTAGATATTTATATGTTGTTTAAGGTAGTTGGGAGTTGAAACACTTGGTCATTATAAGAAAATAGAAATGGGGAATGATGAAATGCAGGCGTAGTTGGGGTTGAATCATGAATGCTAATGGGTTACGTTATGAATGTGTTATAAATGGTATTAAGAACATGAACTAGAAAAGACGAATGGACGAAGTCGTGTTTATGACCTAAAGGGTAAATTGAGCAAATTGAGAAATCTAGATAATGTAATATTGGGGACTAATGGCTATTGTTATGATATTAATGA
>NW_026716722.1:0-24535 GCF_029784015.1 Lycium ferocissimum
GGAGCCTGGGGTAACTCCTTAAAAAGATCGGGCACTTATAGAATCCTTATTCACTCTTTGATGTTCGTAGCCTTAATATAGGCAAATTATGGTCCTTGTACCCTTTGTTTGATTGAAAACTAAGTGTTGCATAAAATTCCGTTTTTGATTGTAACTACGGACGCCGTAACTTCCCGTAGAACGGGAACCGGATCGCCCGATAAGCTCGTAGGGGTTCGGTGGCGTATGTGATTCTAATCTTCATGGCGGGCTCGGGTTGAGTTGATACTCGCCCCGTGGGCCCCACAACTTTCCCTTTGTATAGTTTTGATGACTTTTGAAAGAATGTGTATGACTATCACTTTAACCCGTGTATGGTTAGTCTCTTACGTTGATGCCGCCAATAATGATTTTTATGCTTATGGTTACTCACGACTCGTTCGTGTGATACATTTGTATCTTTCGCCGAGTCCGGGCCGGTTATATTATCGTGCGCACTATGTTATATTCCGGTGTTATGCTGTGTTAGCGAGTTCTCGCTAGAGATCGGGAACCTTTATATGCTTTGGTGTTATCTTTGTGATTATGGCGTTATGATGTGTTATGAAGATATGTCGGGTTACGGAGATTTAAAACTTTGGTGTTATCTTTGTGTTATGGCGCCAATGACGGGCGGGCGACCATATTCTTTCGAGCCCTCTTGCATGATTTGTATTTTAAAGTAAACTTTTTGGCATTTTTTGAATAGTGTACTTATAAGTGCATGCCATTTCGATTATGATTACATTTCTGTATTTCTTTGCATACTCGAGTACACATATTCGTCTTGACCCCCTTTCTTCGAGGCTGCGTTTCATTCCATGGTACGGACGCGATTCGGTGATCCGCCGATCTAGGACACCCTTTTATATGCGGAAGTGCTCCCCTTATTCCGGAGCCTACATTTTGGTATATATTCGTTAGGCATATGTATTTGTTGTTCGGGGGTACGGCGTGGCCTGTCCCGTCATATGATTCATTTGTTACGTTTAAGGCAGCGTAGACGTACATGTGGGTTGTGTGCCTATTCTCTATACGAGGTGTGTGTGTACATGATGCGGCGATCCCATTCGCCGTGGTAGCCTTGTCGGCTTGGATGCGTATATATTTTGCAGGGCATTGCGCCATTTGATAGCCTATAAAACGCTGTGATATGCATATGTTTGTGTTTGAGCAGGTTTGAGATAATACGAGACAGCGTCTGATAGTTGTGTGCGTATAAGCCATATGTATATGATTCGGATTAATGAATGTGTTTGGGTGCCCAGCTCGGGCACTAGTCACGGCCTACGGGGTTGGGTCGTGACAGTAACGATATAAATAAGAATACTCATCCGAGCAGCAGGAACATTTACATACAGAATACGAGAATTTCCACCTTGTTGAAGATCTAGTGGTGCTGCCCGAAGACTTAAATGAATAGCCATCGGTAAGAACAACCGAGATCGATGAGGAATTTGCGCGTAGCTTGGTCTTTGACGTCAAAAAGAAGGTCGTAATAACGAGGGACATGTGAGAATTTGGTCTTAGCTAGTGGAACAAGAAAGACATGGATCTATTCTATATGCAATCAAAGGATTTCTCCCAAAAGAGAAGAATTCCCCTTGCTTTCTTTTGCTCCGTTCTGCGTAGCACTCTTTACAAGCGGGCCCCGTTTTTATATAAAAAAAGAAAAGCCTTATAGGCGACTACCTTACTTAAGCAATTCTTATTTTATTCTTATTCTTTCTTAGTTGTAGTTCCTATATTGGTTTTTCTTTACGATGCTTGGGGCCCGTATTAGTCTTGAACGGTCGCGCCCTTATGAATGAATATTACGTCAATAAGTAAGTTGTTCTTTAAGTTGTGCCCTTAACACGAAGCTAGGGTAGCGATGCGAACTGCGCGAGTGCGTTAAGTAAATTAAAGAGATACTAGCTGGTCTGAATTGTGCGGGATCGAGCCCTGGCCTTGAAGCCATCCATTCAAGCCTTCCGGAGTCCTTTTTCGAGTTTTTGATCGGACTTTCTAAATCTATATGATATGATATGGCTTTCAAGCTTCTATCTTGGGTTTGTGTGAGCATGAGAACATGAGCAAGCTCGAGTTTTTCGCTACTCGTGTGACCCCGCCTCATGGCTTTCGAAGGGCCTAAAATTACTGATGATTCGATTTACGAAATAGTGAAATATAAAGAAAAAGGCCTCCTCTTGCTGTTCTCTTTGTTTCTCTCTCTTATTGACTATTGACATAGCAAAGTCTAGTTCTATTGAGCGTGATACCCGGCCTCTACAAAGTTGTTTTTGAAAAGGTCTTTAAATGACTCTTTGTCTCCAGTTCCAAAAGGTTTAATGAATGGCTTTTTTCTCTACCCACCACCCGCCAGAAAAAGATAGACTACATGGGGCCTCCTCGCCGTCCTGGTTCAAATACCATTTTATCTCGCTCACCGCCCCTCGAGCTTAAAAGCCTTTTCGTTGTCACGCTTACCTAGATCGATATGGCCGAGTTTTCTAGCGAGATTCTAGCTTGAATTAAGGCTTTGAAGCCCCTCTCTGTCTCTGTAACTAGAGAGGTAGGAAAACACCGAGTTTAGAGCCACCTCGATTCGGGATGTCGGAACGTCAACCGGATCGGAAACCCGAATCTAAAGTGACTTCGGAACCGAGGTTCGAAACTTCGATCGAAAGCCTATCCTATCAGTGTCGGCTGATCTTCGGCGTACGCACCAACTAAATCGGAAGCTTAATTCGAAAGACGATAGTAGGATCGAGGAGGATCGAAAGGCGATTCTCGGTCCCAAAGAGGTTAGAAAGGCTGGTTGAGACTACAATCTATGCTTATAGAAAGAAAAGTCACGAAAAGCGATCCATATGATCATAAAGAAGAGCTTGCCTATACGTCTTTCTAGCGCACGCGCGGTTCCTTTCGATTGGAGCACATCGCTACGGATCAATCATCCTATTCTAGTTCGCACTTGTGTCGTCCGATTTTAGGGAATTCATTGGATGTCGTGAATTTGCTTCACACACAGCTATAGAGGGAATGAAAATGAACTTGCCCGTAAAAAAAAAAAAGAACTAGAATGGGAGAGGATGCCCTCCCTTTCGCCTCTTCCCACAAGAAATGACGTAAGTAGTAGTGCCTTTTTTGGCCAGTTATGAGAACTCAATAGTTGAGACGACTCGACTCGTATCAAGAGTAAAAGCTCCTGACTAGCTTTAGAGCACACGGCAATTGGTACTACTTCACTATCGGTCCTTTGTTAATGACGATTCGGCTTGTGTTCATCGAATTGACGTAAGCTAAGCGTCTGACATTCGTCGAAATGGTTTTTTTGTAGTAGAGGCCCGGGTTAGAGTGAGGGAACAAGCAACGGACTGAGCAGCGCGAAAGGTTGCTTTACTAAACTAAATAAGGGTGACAAAACTCTAGCAAGTCATCCTACCTTGACAACGAATAATAGTAAAACGCCTGGTAAACCATTCTCTTTATAACAAAATAAAGGCCTACTTGACTCAGCGGTTAGAGTATCGCTTTCATACGGCGAGAGACATTGGTTCAAATCCAATGGTAGGATCATCGCATATAATTCTATTTCTACAAAGAGTACGCAGACAGGTGTTGATAAAGTGAATCACTTGGCTCGCTCTTTTCAAAGTGGTTATTGCCTGAACCATAGCCAAAAGCGACGGTTTAGCATGTCCGTTGACATGCAACAAAAGTCCTTATTCAGAAAAGAGAATTCTATACGCCAATTCTGGAAAGATAATTATCCTTTCATCGGGATGGGAGCTGCAATTATAGGCACATTTTTCTTGCTTTAGCGTTTGCAGCATGGTCCTTGAATTTGCCTGACCTTGCTTGTTTCTTCCTATTTCTATATCTATATTGGTTACATACATACATACATACATACATACATACATACATACATACATACATATATGTATGTATCTATATTATGACATCGAGTCGAGCTATAGTCGGTCGGGTATGGCACCTATTGGGCACACCATTGCAGTTGGGTATGGTATGATGATGATAGCCCCAAAGAGAGGCTTAATGATGATGATGCAACCCCACAGTGTGGCTTATATATATGTATATAGTTTAAAAGAAAGCATGCATGTCATACGCCCTCAGAGGCATTTAGATGTACAGGTTGGCTCTCTTTTATCTCATGTTACCTTCATGTCTTTAATAGGTTGTTCCCATGCCATACATACTGTTACGTGCAATCACGACCCGACCGTCGTGGCGTGGCTAGTTCCGGAGTGGGCACCCATACGCGCTCACTAACCAGACTCGGCATACAAATGACTCGTACATAAATCCGTATCAGACGTGGCTCCAAACTGACGCATACAAACATATATTGTACAGAAGCCGGCAAGGCTATCATAATATACATAACGTAGCAGGGCATACATACACGCAGCCGACAAGGGCGCACGTGAATGGGCCGCCCCGAACCATGACTTACTCGACGCGTCCGAACAATTTGTACATAACCCATCTATCTCTACGGACCTCTAAGAGTCATCGCGGGAACCATATGACGGGACGGGGGGGCCCCGTGCCACGTGCAGGAACATATATACAAATAACGAAGGTGTACGTACCCGTGCCAAAATGTAGGCTCGAAATAAAGGGAGCTCTCCGACGACGGAGAATAGGTGTCCTAGGCGGCGGATCACCCCGAGCGTGCGTGCATGCACACGGGCATGAAACGCGGCCCCCGAGAGACGGGGGGTCGGTACGAAAATATGTGCGAGTATGCGAGGCGAGGAGAAGATATGTGCGCGAGAGCGAGTCATAATCGAGACAGAAGTACATAAAATGAACATAATAACCAGAATATCAAAATGTTTGCATCTGAAACACAAATCGGACCACAGAGGTACAGAAGGCAGATATAATAATCAGAATGCCAACACGCTTACTCCTGAAATACAGATCATACATATACATACCGAAGCACATCATAACATCATATCTTATCATATACGCTGACATTAACCGATGTGACGGATTCTTTTAAACCAATGTGGGATTTTCCTAAACTAATGTGGGATTTGCCTAAACCAATGTGGAATTTTTGCCTCGTCATTGGGTTTGCCCACCATTGAGTTTGCCTGCACCATATAGCTGATTCAACTAATCATATTCTAGAATCCATACATATAGCATATAACATAGCATATATACACGGTTCGTAGAAAGGGGCTCGGCGTACGGACACACGTCATAATCCGGAATACGCGTCGGTAAATCGGACCATCATATCATATCGGACTTCGTATCACATCATGTTTCGAAATACACATCATACTTCGAATACATCATATTTCAAAATACGGCATAGTGCGTACGATAACATAGGCCAGGACTTGGCGAAAAATGTAACCACGAATACACGAAACGAGAATTATGAGTAACCAAATACGATTAAAAACATTTTCAAAGACTCAATAGGTTAATCAAAACGAACCATCGTTTATAAGCCAAAGCGAGTAGTCAAATCGGATTTTCTTCAGAATAGCACTCGGGAACATATCAAACCGAACTTCGAAACCATAGTCACGTATCAAAATCACTTACATAAAAATCCTTATTTTGATTCAATTAAATATATAATCATACTCGGGGGTCGGAAAGGTAGTCATATTGAATTGTTTCAAACGTTATCAGGATTATACAGAAGAAGATCGCGGGACCCACGGACGAGCGTCAACCCAATCCGGGCCCGCCTACGAAAATCATAGTCATCATATGTTATCGAATCATTATTACAAACTCAAAGGATAAGTAAACTGATCGTACTTGAAATCGGAATAATAGTCATGTCATATCCTTTCAAAAGTCGTCATAAGTACATAAGGAAAGTCGCGGGGCCCACGGAGGGTGTCAACCCGAGCCGGGCCCGCCTATGGAAAACATAGTCATCATACATCATGGAATCATTTTTGAGCATATCGAAGCGATCCGTTCGTCAGCGTGAAAGTTACGAACTTTCGTAGTTTTCGGAATCCTTTAGGAACAAAACTCTTAAAAAAATCTAAACTTTTATGCAACCTTTGGAACTTAGTCATACAAAAGACATAAGGGCCAATATTTCATCATATCACGCATACGAAGACCAAGAAACAAATAGGAATCACAGACATGGTCGGATCGCGAGAGTAGAATTTCCTCGAGGCTCGTGTCGCCTCATTTACGCTAAGGCATGCGAAAAGAAGGAAGGGCCAAGCTTTACATACCTCGTTTGCTCTTCAAGCTAATCCAAACTCCAACCTATGTCTCGGACTCCCTAGGTCTACATAACATCAATAAATGCCAATGTCAACTATAAGTATTTAAGAGTTCATTTCCAAACTAACACATAATTCTACGAAAATTTGGCAAAGATTTCCAGTAAATAGACCAACCCCGAGAATTTAACTCGGCCAAATCAACAACACAACACCAACAACCAACCTAGCAACAGCAATAATCAATCCGAAAGGCAATATAACATTAGTAACTCTCTTTTACATCATTCAACAACTTTCAATATATTCTATTCAACGGCTTACCTTCAAGCCAACATCAACGCTTATACATTCAAATACTAACCCAAACCCATACCAACAATATTCAAGGACATTTCAAACAATTCATACAACATTTCCAACAATCTAACAATTGCTCCAATTTACTCGAAAACAGCCCCAAACCCGAGAACCATATCCACAACACATTTTTAACTTCCGAATCATGATTTGCACCAACAATCCACACTCTAATAATGTCATTCCCATAAATACACAAATTACATCAATGCACAATAATCTCCAATTCAGCCCACAACACTTACGATATAAATTTGAGTCATTAAACTACTATCGTCAACATAGAATTCATAACGACAACAACCAAAATACTAATTAATATTAATCCATTCCTTGTCACATAATATGGCCCATTTTCGGCCAACACTACATATATACATATTGATGATTTTCATCCATTTCTTCACTCTACAACACTCACAACATGCTAACTAGACTTTAATTCATTGCTTCAACACAACACAACACACACACGCTTACACGGCCATGCACTACACACACAACCTCAACTCCAACATGCCATGTTTCGTGAATTTCCTCCATTTTAACATACTACAACATGCATACACCATTCATAACACATAAAACATGATTAAATCTTACCTTTCTTCTTCAACTTCACAAATAGGCTAGGGTTTGCGATTTACAAAACGGATGGTTTGATGACCCAAACAACACTTCCACGCTACTTAGGGACCTCCAATTAGTGGATTTGCATCAAAGAAATATTTTTGGAATGGCTAGTTTTTGACTTGAATTTCCAAGGTTCTTGGCCGAATGGTGTGCTTGTTGTTCTTCAACTTCTTCATTTTTTTTTTCTAAGTATAGAATGAGGATAGATGACTTAGGAGTCATCATTTAAGCTTCCACAAGAGTTATACATGTGTCCATGGCCCACACACATGTGTTGGACCAATTAAATTTGTCCACAAAATGTGTGGGACCATTTACAAGGTCACACGGCCAAAGAACTCCAAAAAATTACATGATTTCCAACTTTCATTATACCACTTTTGGTCCCAAATTTTCCTAAATGTTCCATGCCAACCAATTCATGAACAAATTAGGTCTTAAAACGAAATCGAAGGTCAAAAGTCCCAACTTCATACCCCGGAATGATCTTGTCCCTAACTTATCATAGTCAACCCGGATTGTCCCAATGTACGAAATACAGGGTATAATACATTCGTATTGACGTCCTTTTGTCTGGGGACCTTTGCGTTTCATGCCCACAGGTCTTGAGATACAGTTGACGTCCCACTCAGTAGGATACCAGCTCAGCAGATGGTGTTGTTGCACTCCACTTGTTTTGGAGTTGCCTTGTGACTTAGTATGATTATCTGTATGCGCATGTATGGGTATGGCGGGGCCCTATCCTGACTACGTTATGTGTCACGATCCATTTTCACTAAGTCGTGCGGGCACCTACCGTTCCCACCTCGGTAGGCGAACCCTTAACTCAACATTCAAAATAATAGAAAATGGCGAAAGAAAGTAGAATAACGTAAGTCTCACAATATAATATAACATCAACGAATGCGGAAGTAAATGAAATCCACCCCGATGGTCGGTCGGTCATACAAGAGCATCTAAATCCAAATACTAAAAGTCTGAATAATAATACATAAGTAGTCTCAAATCATATCTCAGAATAGAAAGCGAGACATAAGTAATATGAGAGTCTTCAAGATCAGCGGACGCCATGCTCACCCTGGAAAACTCGACTGGAAGCTGAAGAGTCGATCAGCCATGGGTCAGAGAAGTAGATCCGACCTAGTACTTTGCATTCATAAAAGAATGCAGCAAGTACGGGTTAGTACAATCAATAGTACTGGTAAGCATCATCGGCTGACTAAGTATAGTTAACACAATTCAGAAGATAAAGCAGATAAACAAAGAATCTAGCAAGTATAAGTCAATATAATCAAAATCAGATATCCATCAGCGCCTACGTAAGCATCTAAACCCAAATCTGTCAAGTCCGAATGTACCCGGTCCAATCCAATCACCACAATAGAATCATCACGATTCATCATCATAACAGAATCATCACAATCCAGCCATCATAACGTCTCAATCAAGTCATAATGCAATATAGTGCAATAACGGTATGAATGTGATGCCATGCCATGCAAATGAGGTGTACACATGTACTCCGGACGGAAATATCGACGTCTCAGTAGCATAACCCAGCGTGACTCGTGAAGTCTAAGTGCCACCCATCCTGAATCTTTGCCCAACACACAGACGGGACCCTGGCTAATTGCTCACAGGGGGAATCTCACCGGCACCACCCTGGGGGACCCGCGAAGCCCATGCACTAACAACGATTTCGGGATAACATCAGAATCGGCCATGTATTACCGATGCTAGAATATAACCATCGGGCATCGGCCTCCTCACAATCACTCAAAAGAGTATTTCAAATATAAGTTTCATAAATCAACGATTTCGGAATTGAACCTCGGACATCGGCCTCTCACAATCACTCAAGTAAAAAAGTTTATCAAATATCAGTATCATATAAACAACGATTCCGGAATGGATCTTCGAACATCGGCCTTTTCATAATCACTCAAGTAAAAGAGTTTATAAAATATCAATTTCCCTCAATCAACGATACCGGATTATCATCGGGTATCGGCCATGCATGAATATGAGAGAATGTGTGCAATGCATGTGTTAACAATCAACAATCAGGTTTAACATCACAAGTACCATAACGAGGTACGCCAACAACGCATCACATCACAATACCAACAGTGGGTATGCCAAAATATATCAAGTCAAGTACCAACAGTGGGTACGCCAACATGTAGCAATAACTTAGGTACCAACAGTGGGTACACCAATATATATCGAGTACCAGTACTAACAACGGTATCTCATTACTATCCAAATTAGGACGACAAAATAGAACTCGATATCAACCAACTACACATAGTTTCAACTATCAAAATGAAACAATCAAGCACACATAACGGGGTGGCTAGTTCTAACACACATAAGAGCCCAACCTAAGGCTATATCCATCCCGACTTCATACCCGAAAGTTCACATGCTGTCTCTGACATTATAATCTAAATATGTGATTCACTAAACGAAGTCTCACTAAAGGTAAACCATAACCTACCTGGATTGCCGAACCGCAACACCAACAAGTCACTCTATTGCCTTGCCCTTCCTCTGAAGCTTAGAACCAAAGTAGTCTAAGCATAATTGAATTCTATATTAGAAATCATGAAGAATGATACTAAGATTGCTATGATATCAACTAGGTCCATTTTAACCCTAGAAATTGGGAAAATGGGTCCACAAGGGCAAAACGAGAAATTCGCGGGCAAAATACCAAATTCAGCACTAGGGAATCATAACCCAACCATTAATTGTTGATTTAACTCAAGAATTGGTCTAAATCTGATTTCAAGTAAAAACCCCCAAATTGGGTATAAACCCTAAGTCTCCAAATTCAAAATTCAATGTTAAAAGTGGGAGATATATGATCAATAAGCTTAGATTCGTCAAAATTTTAGCATTAACATCATCAATTTATCATACATGACCCTAAGCAAAAATGTCCCCAAAACCCTCCTCCAAATTCCATCTCTAGGGAAATGTTAAAGGGATGGGAAGAATCTAGAATGATTGTGATTAAGGAAGAGTAAAGGAGTAGGCAAAGTTTACCTCCAAGAATTTCTTCAATTTATCTCCAAGAAGAGTTTCTCCAAGACCCAATATCGAGATATGAAATAATGAGGGTCTAAGACTTATTTAAGACACATTTAATGAAATATAACTGCCTGTCACCGCTATAGCGATTGGAATGCCGCTACGGCGGCTAAGTTACCGGCACAGCGGTCGGCCCATATCACACATGACTGCCCCAGCGGTCATCACACCGCCACAGCGGTGCCGCCATTGCGGGCACCAGACACCAGATTTCCCAAACTTTTCTAAGTCTTCAATCGAATTTTCAAGTTATTCCCGAGGCCATCTGCTCACAACTAAACCACCTGAACCCATACAAAAATTCATTGCGAATGCGCTCATGGTCTCGAAATTTCTAACGGAGGCCTCGTTGACCGAGTCAACCCCCGATGCCTTGATTCCAATTTCCCATCGTAAGTCCCGTAATGCATCTGAATGCATTGGGAATCGAACTAAATACCCATACAGGTTCTAAATAACCATTAGGACCTCTCGGAATCAACGAAATCCCGGAAAAGGTCTGTTTTCCCAAAAGTCAACTTTAGGTCAACCATTTTTCACTTTAAGCCTATATTTTCACCAAAGTTAACTGAATTCGGTCTAGGAACCTCGGGAAGCATAACAGCGGTCCTCTCAGGTCAAAAGCGAGCTAATCAATGCTCGAGAATAGGCGAAAACGTCGAGAGAACTGTAACTACTAAACGGGTCGTTACATCAGATACCAATTGAACCGTTGCTTGTCCTCGAGCAAAGAAAAGAAGGAAAGTGAGGAAATACCTGTATCAGTGAACAACTGGGGATATCGGCTACGTATGTCGGACTCAGTCTCCCAAGTAGCCTCTTTCACAGGACGGTGCTTCCATTGCACCTTCACAGAAGCAATCTCTTTTGATCTCAACTTCCGAACCTGCCTATCCAAGATCGTGATAGGCTCCTCCTCATAAGTCAAATTCTCAACAAGCATTATAGAATCCCAATGGAAAATATAGGTACCGTCGGCATGGTATTTTTTCAGCATCGAAACATAAAAGACCGGATGAACTCTCGCCAAGCCTGGCGACAATGCTAACTCATAAGCTACATCGCCGATGCAATCTGTCACGACCCAACCCCGTAGGTCGTGACTAGTGCCCGAGCTGGGCACTCGTACCCTTTACTAATCATAACCCGCTCATAGCAACTTATTAGGAACTTATATATATAAAACAAACACGGTGACGCACATACATACCTACGTATGTATATATATATATATATATATATATATATCATACATATAATCTGGGAATGTACAGAACACAAACATAACTGAACAGTGCTACCCACAACCCACGTACATGTCTACAGGCCTCTAAGAGTAATAACAGAATCATATGACGGGACAGGGCCCCGCCGTACCCCGAATAAGCATACACAAATATATACATAACGGAGAGTCCGTACCAAGTGTGGGCTCGGACAAAGGAGCACTCCAAAATAGCCGAACAAGAGTCCTAAGCCGACGGCTCACCCAAACGAGTACCGTACTCGCGCGGCATGAAACGCCCCGAAGAAAAGGGGTCGGATTGGAATATGTACCGAGTATGTAAAGCGGGAAATACATTAAATTAATCATAACCGAAATGAGGATTACGTAAACAAGTATAGGAACCGAAAACCATAACTTGCCTTCGAAACACTTATCATGTATATACATATGCCAAGTAGCAAAACATGTCATAATCCCGCCAACATATCGTCGTACATATATACGCACCCGGCCCTCTAGTGAGGGACTCGGTAAATAAAGTCATCATATGCGTGTCAATTATCGGAAATCATATGCGAAGTAAAAAGATATAATAATCAGAATGTCAGAATGCTTACTCTCTGAACATAAATCATGCACGTCAAAACACATATATTATATGTGGTCCACAATGGGACCCGGCGGACGGAACGTGGTCGCCCCTCCTGTCTTGGGCGCCACAACTCATCATACTTCGGAAGTTTTGCATATCTCCGAACACATCCTCCGTATCATATCATAATTCAGAATCATATCATATCATATTTCAGAACTCATCATACTTCGGATCATATCATATATCAAAACTCATCATACTTCGGAAAACTCATCATACTTCGGAATATAATAAATGCGCACGATACATACCGGCCCGGGACTCGGCGAAGGAATTAACAATAATGTGCACGAGCAGAATCGTAGGAATCATATGCAATGTAAAACATTTATAAACCATATGCAACATAAACATTTGCAAAGACTTAATAATTTAACCAGAACGAACCATTATTTACAAATTAGGATCATAGTCCAATCAAATTTTCTTCCGAATGTCACTCGGGAATATATCAAACCGAACTTTGAAAATCATAACTACATATCGGAATCCTAAGCGTATCAATCCTCATTTTAGACTCGGTAAATACGTAAGTAATCATATTCGGGGGTTAAGATAACAAACATGCTAAGTTCTTTACAAAAACGTTAAACTGTACAAAGAAAGTCTCGAGGGCCCACGGACGAGCATCAACCCCGCCCGAGCCCGCCTATGAAAGTTAGGGGATATCATGCCTTATGGAATCACCTATGAAGGTTTCGGGGCGATCCGAGCTCGTCTACGAAAGTTACGGGAGTTCGTAGTTACGAAACCCTTTAAGGACACAATTCTTTATAAAACATTTAAAATTCATTCATATCAAACATAAGAACTTTGGATTGTCTACATTAGGAGAATTAACTTTAAGAAGCGAAGAAGAAACGCATATAAGCTCGGATCTTAAGAGTGGAGTTCCCCGAGGCTCGTATGATATTCACCTTACGTCTAGGACATGCCAAAGAAAGAAAGGGTGAGCTTTACATACCTCGTTCGCTCTCCAAGCTACTCCAATATCACGTCGTGGCCTTCCCAAGATCTACAATACGTCATTAAATATCAAACGTAAGCTCAAGGCACTTAGGAACCCGATTCCAACAACCACCAAATTCTACAGGAATTTGGGCAGCATTTCCCCTATAAATACACCAACCCCGAGATTTCAACTCGGCCAAATTCAACAACAACAATACCAACAACCAAACTACAACATCAATAATCAATTCAAAATGCATTTTTAACATTAGTAGCTCTTTTACATAATTCAACAACTTTCATAATATTCCAATATACTCACTTCAACTACTTACATACAAACCAATATCAACGTTTATACATTCGATTACTAATTCAAAACCATTCAAACAATATTCAAGAACGCTTTAAACAATTCACACCACTTTCCAAACAACCCAAACCATACTCCAACTCACCCGAATTCTTCTCCAAACCCGAGAACAACATAATCCACATCCTTTTCTCTCAAATTCATGAATTACACCAATAAATCCACACGTTAACAATGTCACTTCCATAACTACAAAAATTACATAAACTTCACATTAACCTCCAAATCAACCCATAACCAACACAACATCACTTTGAGTCATTAAACTTGCATTTTTTCATCATAGAATCCATAACGACGACAACGAAAATACTAACGACGATTGTTCATTCTCAACTACACAACGGGGGACCTATTCGGCCAACCCCACATACACACATAAAGATGATTTTCATTCCTTTCTTCACACTACAACAACCAAAACATGCTAACTAGAATTAATTCATTGCTTTCAACACAACACACACACACACGGCCAACACCATATACACGGCCTCAACTTCAACATGATTTCTATCATGAATTTCTTTCATTTTAGCATACTACAACACATATAAACCATTCATAACACATAAAACAAGATTAAAACTCACCTTTCTTCTCCAACTTCTCAACTTGCCTAAAGTTGACCAAGGATGAAAACGAGTAGTCTATCGCTTGAAACAACAACTCCACGTTACTAAGCACCCTCCAATTAATAGGTTTGCTTGAAGAAACAAATTTTTTTGATGGCTTAAATTGGTCTTGAATTTTTGGGAGAGATGGCCGTATATGGCTTCTCTTTTTCTTTCCAAATTTTTCTTGATTTCTCTAGAATGAAAGTGAGGAAGATGACTTATTAGTCATCTTTTATTTCATCACATGACCTTCCATGTGGCCCTTGGCCCACACCTAGGTGGCCGGCCACATGGTCCTCCATTTTTTTTTCAAGTAATAAAACACTCTCCAAAAATAGAATACTTCCCAAAAATGGAATTTGACCCCAAAAGTTTCCTTAACATTTCCATGCCAATAAAATCATACACAACTTATGCTTTTTAAAGCCAACAAAAGTCTCCACTTCATATCTCGGAATGGTCTCGTCCTTAACTTATCAAGGTTGACTCGGGTTACCCCGACGTACGAAATACGGGATATAACATCCTTCCCCCCTTTAGAACATTCGTCCTCGAATGTTCAACTAGTCTTATAAAGTCGGATAAGGATCTCGGGGGTTTCCTTTATTGCCATAGTATACAATCTCATTTACCGATGGTATTTCTCTTTTACCTCCTCTTCAGCTTCTCAAGTCACCTCCTTCCCGTTATTATTCCGTCACAACACTTTAAGAAGGTCACGTCTTTAGTGCGCAACATCCTTACCTTATAACAATGTAACCAGGTCTAAGACATATCTCGAGTTAGACTCCTCCTCCTTGTCGAATCTTGTTACGCCTTTCGTGGAGCACATAAGTTCGCCCTCTTTTGGTAGCCAACTACTCTGATCATCTCGCTTAAGCAATCTTATACCCAACTTGTAGCACTTCAAATGCATTTCCTCGGGTTACTTCTTTGTCTTTAATTCAAACTCTTCTATTATCCCTTCCTTTACGCACTCCCCTAACGTTCTCACTTCTTACTACCGGAGGTTTTTCTATATTTCTTTCTTACTACTCATAGGTCGCCGTATTATTAGCGAACCACCCTATTGTTCACATCTTGGTCTCTAATCCAGCACAGTTGTCACGACCCAACCCCGTAGGCCCTGACTAGTGCCCGAATTGGGCACACAAACGCAATCACAATTCCGAATCGCAACCAGATGGCTTATACAGACATAAATATCAAACGCTGTCTCAGATTTTTATCAAACTGCCTCAAACGAATCTCAAACACAACCGAATATATATATCAAAGCCGACAAGGCTATCAAATGGCGCAAGGGCCCAAAACATATACAAGGCAAGCCGACGAGGCTGCCACGGCGAATGGGATCGCCCAAAATAGATAACATACAAACACAACTGTACAGAAGTAGGCACAACCCACATACATGTCCACAGACCTCTAAACAGACAGACAGAATCATATGACGGGACAGGGCCCCGCCGTACCCCTGAACAAATATGTACAAATGCAACGAACGGATATATACCAAAATATGGCTCCGGAATAAGAGGAGCACTCCAACAGCAGAAGAGGGTGTCCTAAACAGGTGGATCACCAACCGTGTAACGTCACTGGGCATGAAACGCAGCCCCCGAAGAAAGGGGGTCAGTACGAAATATGTACTGAGTATGCAAAGCAGAAAATACAGTAGCAAATCTGAGTAATAATCGAAACAGGAGTATGGAAAGTGAGTACATATCCAAAAATATCAAAATGTTTACTTTCAAATACAATCATGCATAGGGCACAGGAAATATGGTCGCCCGCCTGACGATGGCGCCATAACACAGCATAACACCAGAAAGTTTCAAATCTCCGTATCCCCGTCACATATCATACACAACATATCGCCATACACAACATAACACCAAATATAGCGGAACCCGGCCCTCGAGCGAGGAACTCGGTGGACCATAACACAAAGATAACACCGAGTATAACAAAGTGCGCACGACACGTAACCGGCCGGGACTCGGCGAATGATATAACAGAATGCACGAGCGGAGTCGTGAGGAATCATATGCATAAAATCATTGTCATAAATCCAAAAGATAAGTAAAATTGTCATAATCGAAATCGGAATAATAATTACACCATTTTCTTTCAAAAGTTGTCGAAATCACATAAAGGAACGTTGCGGGACCCACGGACGAGTGTAGACCCGAGCTGGGCCCGCCTATGGAAAACATACTCATCCTACATCATAAAACCTTCTACAAAAATCTCAAAGCAATCCGAGCTTTTCTGTGAAAGTTATGGGCGTTCGTAGTTTTTGAATCGTTAAAGAATAACTTCTTTTAGAAATCAAACTTTCATGCAACTTGGTAAACTAGTAGTTCCAAGGACATAAGGATCAATATTTCATTACATCAACATATGAATATCAAGAAACAAATGCGTATCATAGACATGCTCGGATTGCGGGAATAGAGTTTCCTCGAAGTTCGTGTCATAGCCTATTTTAACTAAGGCATGCCAAGGAAAGGAGGTTACTTTACATACCTCAAACGCTCTCCAATATGATCCAAACTCAAGCTAAATCCAACCTACGTCTCGGGCTGCCCAAGGTCTACAAATAAGCCATAAAATGCCAAACATTAGCTATAGACATTTTTGGGCATTTAATTCCAAATTTGCCCTTAATTCTACAGAAATTTGGGCAGCATTTCCCCTGTAAATAGGGCACCCCGAGAATTTAACTCGGCCAAATCAATCAACAACAACAACAATAACCAACCTAGCAACATCAACGACCAATCCGAAAGGCAATATAACATTAATAGCTCTCTTTCACATCATTCAACAACATTCAATATTTTTTATTCAATGGCTTACGTTCAAGCCAACATTAACGCTTATACCTTCACATACTCATCCAAACCCATATCAACAACATTTAAAGACATTCTAAGCAATTCATACAACATCTCCAACAATCCAAATTTTTCCCCAATCCAGCCGAGAGCAGCCCCCAAACCCGAGACACCCCTTCAACATGTTCCTCATTTCCAAACCATGATTTGTATCCACAATTCACATTATAACAATGCCATTCTCATCAATATATAAAATACATTAAATGTACAATAGTCTCCAAATCAGTTCGCAACAATCACAACATCAATTTGAGTCATTAAACATTCATTTCCAACATAGAATTCATAACGACGACGAATAAAACATTAAGCGATATTAATTAGTTCCTTGTCATATAATATGACCCATTTCGACCAACACTACACATATACATATATGGATGATTCTCACTCGTTCTTAACCTTACAATGATCATAATATGCTAGATAGACATTAATTCATAGTTTCAACACAACACAACACAATACAACACACACATACTTACACGGCTCAACACTACATTCACCACCTCCACTTCAACATGCCATATTTCATGAATTTCCTTCATTTTAACATACTACAACATACATACAACCTCTACAACACATGAAACATAATCAATTCTTACCTTTTCTCTTCAATTCCACAAGAGGCTAGGGTTTCCAAAGATGACGACTAGTGGGTTGATCGCTCCAACGACACTTCCACGCTACTTAGAGACCTCAAAATAGTGGGTTAGCATCAACAAAATAATTTTTGAAGGGCTTGACATGGGACTTGATTTTTGGGGATGTTGGCCGAGAGCCTCCCTCTCTTCACTTCTTGCTCTTTTTTTTTTGTCTAAGTGTTAAATGAGATGAGAATGAGTAGTTGGTCATCTTTTAACTAATGCAAGACTTAGTCAAGGGTCCCTTGGCCCACACAAGTGTTGGACCAGTTAAAATTATCCACAATTTGTGTGGGCCAACTCTCACACTTACACGGCCACACATGGAAAATGGGTGATTTTTCAACTACCAATTTTATCACTTTTGGTCCCAAATTTTCCTAATTGTTCCATACCAACAAATTCATGCACAACTTATATCACAAAATAAAATCGAAGGTCAAAAATCCCGACTTTGTATCCCGAAATAGTTTTGTCCTTAACTTATCATAATTAATCCGAATTGTTCCAATGCATGAAATCCGGGTTCTAACATCCTCCCCCCCTTTAGAACATTCGTCCTCGAATGTTAGATTAACCTTACGGGATCTTATAAGCGCTCGGGGGAGTTTCTTTTTCAACTATCACAACAATTCATTTATTGATCAACATAGTCAAGTAAAGAAGTTAGATTACCTGTAGGCGCTGAAAACAAGTGAGGATACTTCTTCTTCATCTGCTCCTCAGCTTCCCAGGTCACTTCCTCTCGGTTATTGTTCCGCCACAGCACTTTAACAGAAGCCACATCTTTGTTCCGCAACTTTCTTACCTGACGATCCAATATGGCTATAGGCCGCTCTCATAAGAGCTCCTCGTGACCTCGAATATCATCTACAGGAAATACTCTGGAAGGGTCACCAATACATTTATGAAGCATAGAAACATGAAATACCGGGTGTACCGCTCCCAAATCAGCTGGCAGATCTAACTCATAGGCAACCTTGCCTATTTTGCGAATAATCTGATAAGGCCCAATATATCTCGGACTGAGCTTCCCTTTCTTGCCGAATCTCATAACACCTTTCATAGGTGACACCTTCAGGAAAACCCAATCACCAATCTGAAACTCTAAGTGTCGACGGCGATTATTCGCATATGATTTCTGTCGACTCTGGGCTGCCAATAATCTCTCTCGAATAAGTTTCACCTTATCCATGGCCTGCTGGACCACATCTGGGCCAATCAACTTAGTCTCCCCAACATCAAACCAACCGATCGGTGACCTACACTTTCTGCCATACAACGCCTCGTACGGTGCCATCTGAATACTGGAGTGGTAGCTGTTATTATAAGCAAATTCAACAAGTGGAAAATGGTCATCCCAGCTACCTCTGAAATCAATAACACAGGCTCGCAACATATCTTCCAATGTCTGAATAGTGCGCTCGGCCTGTCCGTCGGACTGGGAATGGAACGCTGTACTGAGACATACCTGTGTCCTCAATCCCTCCTGAAACGATATCCAGAAATTAGCCGTGAACTGGGCACCTCTGTCGAAGATAATAGACATGGGAACACCATGAAGTCGGACAATCTCCCTGATATAAAGCCTGGCATAATCCTCAGCTGAGTAGGTAGTCCGGACTGGAAGGAAATGGGCTGATTTCGTCACCGATCAACAATGACCCAAATGGAATCATACCTCGTGGAGTGCGAGGTAAACCCGTAATAAAGTCCATATTAATGATCTCCCACTTCCACGTCGGTATCTCCATCTCTCGCAATAGCCCACCGGGCTTCGGTGCTCAATCTTAACTCGCCGGCAATTCGGACACCGAGCGATGAACTCTGCTATATCTCTTTTCATACCATCCCACCAATATAAACATTTGAGATCATGGTACATCTTCGTCTATTATACCTCGCATTTTGTACGTTTGAATATTCCGAGTTAATGGCGGGAAGTTAAGGACAAGGTTATAAATTTTTTTAGAATGTATAAGTGCGTATTCATCCTTTTTATTAGAATGGAGCATTAGGGGTAAATTCGGGATAAGGAGAAATTGGAGGCTAAAAGTTGGAAAAGAATTTTCATGAAATGGCCAAAAGGCCTAGGTGGCCGTGGGCCCCACCTATATTGTGACCAATATTTTTATGCCATGGAATGGCACATGTGTACACTACATATTTGTGGGAGTTGTATGTATATATATATACAAAGATTGCTATGCAAGACTTATTCATCTTTTGAGAATTAAAGAAAAGTCTAGAAAATTTGAGAAAATTGGAGAAAAATTGGAGGAAAAAAATAGGGGCACATGACCAGCCATGTGCCACCCTTATATATATATATGTGTGTGTGTGATGACACATAAGACACAATCCATCATCTTTACCTTAAGAAAGTTCAAGAAAAATGGAGAGAAAAAAAAGAAAGGCCATTCGGCCATGTTGAAACCGAGAGAGAGCCAAGAGATAGTGATCATGGAAAATTCTTTTCTTTTTGTTTCTCTACTAATTGGAAGGCCCTCGTCGACGTGGAGTAGTTGTTGGAACGAGAAAATCATTCGTTGTTGCTAGGACTACTTCTAGCCGAGAAGAGGAATTGAAGGAGAAGGTGAGATTTAATCCTCCTTTACATGTTTTATGGATGTCTTGGACGTGATATAGTGTATGAAAATGGATGAAAATCATGAAAGGTTGTATGATGGTGTGTGGCCGTGGATATGGATTATGTGTGTAGAAGGAATGAATTGATTTTATTTAGTGTTTTGGTTGTTGTGGATGTGAATTCCATGATGTAGAATGAAGATTTAATGATCTAAGTAGAGCTATGGTCGTGTGGGCTGATTTTGGACTTATTGTGATCTTAATATGGCTTCTTGAATTTATGAAAATAATGTTGTAAATGTATGGCTTATTGGCGTCATTGATGAATTTGGAAGAAAGAAATATATTGTCGTTGTTCCTATGGAAATTGGTAATTTCGGGTGAAGTGGCTTATTGTTTGGGTGGTTTTAAATATTGTATGGATTGCTTGGAATGTCCGTAAATCATGTGTGAATGGTTGCGGATTAGTAATCGAGCATGCGAGCATTGGTATTGAATTGATCGTATGTAGTTTATTTGAATATAAATGAAATGTTGTCGAATTGTGTAGAGAAGAATCGCCAATGTTAGAATGCGTTTGGAATAAATTGTTGATGTTGTTTATATGATTGTTGGTATGGTTGTTGCTGATGATTGTTTTGGCCGAGTTGAATTCTCGGGGTTGATGGATTTATAGGGAAAATGCTGCCGAAATTTCTGTAGACAAAGTGTTACTTTGATATTGGATGCTTAAGTGCTTATGGCTAATGGTTGATATCTAATGACGTGATTGTAGATCGTGAGAAGCCAAGGCATAAGTTTGGATTAGCCTAGGGAGCGACCAAGGTATGTTAAGGCTCGTCCCTTTCTTTCAAAGGCATGATTCTTAGATTACGATTTCATAAATGCTTCCATAACTTTATTGTTTCAAAAGTTTTGCTTTCAAAAGAATTTTGTTCCTAAACGAGTCCGAAACTACGAACGACCGTAAGTTTCACATACGGTCTCGGATTGCTATGAAACGTTCGTAGAAGTCTCTATAACGAGTAATAATCTTTAACTTTCATCGGCGGGCCCAGATTGGGTTGACGCTCGTCCGTGGGCCCCGCGACTTTCCTTTGTTGGTTCTAACGACCTATTCTTGAAAGAATCCTGAAATGTCCGTATCTTTCCAAATCGGAGGTTTATGACTCCGTAAGCTTCCATGACAACAACGATGAATATGTTTTACAATGACAACGATGATGTCAAAAATGAGAGTATTTTCCTACGATGAATATGATGATGATGGTTCCATGTTTAAAGGCTCCAAGTCTATGATTTCAATGACGATATGAGAATGTTGAGCTATTTCTTGATTTCTCAATTTTATTCATGAATGATGGCTATTTTTAAAGATTCTAAAGTATATGAATTGATGCCTTATGATCCTATGTTATGTTTCCTCGTGAAGCTATTCTTCATTGATAGTCTCACCTTATAATAATCGTTCCTTCAAGGTGAGACAAAGCGACCATGATTATTCCATAATACAATCGGAGGTTACCGACCATACGTCACTCCGATAGATACATGACTTTCTTTGGGCTCTCATGCATGCTACTTATATGATATATGAATATGATATATGAATATGATATATGTATATGTATATGGGGAATATGGGAAAGGGCGAGAGCGTTATATACGCGTAACCACCTGATCAGTTGGTATAATATGACATGATACCGTCCCGGACGCGGGATGCCCGGACGCGGGATATGTGGTTATGGATCGGGCTGCACGTTCCGCAGCAATATATTATATGGATCGGGGCCGCACGTTCCGCAAAGAATATATTATATGGATCGGGCCGCACGTTCCGCGCATATATATATATATATATATATATGGATCGGGATGCACGTTCCGCAGCACTAAGCATGCATGGTTCCGCCTAAAAGGCACTCGGATGTACAGCTACTTCTTTTATTACATATATATGGATCGGGGCCGCACGTTCGCGGCAATATATTATATGGATCGGGCCGCACGTTCCGCAACATATATATATATATATATATATATATATATATATATATATATATATATGGATCGGGACGCACGTTCCATAAAGACTAAAATGTGCAAGGTTCCGCCTAAAAGGGCACTCGGATGTGCAGGGGTTACTCTTTATCTCATGAAATGCCCTATGTTTTAGTCTTGTTACTATTCATGCTTTGCATCCTTCTATATGTTGTTACTCATGCCTTACATACTCGACGTTGCTCGTGCGACGTCCCTTCTTATGGACGCCGCGTTCATGCCGCGCGGTACACCCCATGAGTTGAAGATATTAGCGAGAAGATGTTCCAACGGGATTGGCGAGCTCCATTTTCTCCGAGTGCCGCCGAGTCGAGCATTATGATATGGTTTCATGTTCTATGTTAGAGACTTGCGACAAGATCGTGTATGTAGTATGTTAGTTTTGTAAGCGGCTCCATAAGCCGGTGTATTGTGATGCATTATTCTACGGGTCTTATACGATCACAGGCATTACTTGATTTGAAAAGGGATGGAAAGCAAGTTTGTTTCTGAAAAGCTTTCATTATGTATTCATGTTATGCTATGAGGGCCCAATATGATTATGAGTTCCACGAGAGTCAGAGGGTTCGCTCGGCCCTAGGTAAGGGTCGGGTGCCCATCACGCCCTAACGGAAACTAGGGTGTGACATCGTCGACCCAGGGTGAACAGAGTATCAGGCATAATGTGCCTCGCCTATAACCTGTCTCCACAACCCTGCAACGTCAGGTACACATAATCTGCCCCTGTGAAATAACACTCCATCAGGTGAAATCTTAAACGGAGTCTTCTCCTGTGCCGGGGCTGCATCTCTATCTTGCACTGCATCGGATCCTCATACCGATGCCGCTTAATATCTTCCGTAATAGAGATTGAAGAATACCTCGAACGAAACCCCAACATCTCCCGAGAATCGCCCAAGCGAACTCCAAGACTAGCCAACTGATGAATATCGCGAACCATTTCTTTCCTCTCTGATGGCACGTCTTGTTATAGCCCGTATATTGTACGTTTGGAAATTCCAAAGTCGTCGTGGAAAGTTAAGGGCGAGACCATTTTCAGAAATTATCCTAATGAACGAGTTGTTATAAATATTATTTATGACTATTATTAGTATGGAAATATTGTGGAAGGTTAAGGGAAAAAAGAAGAGAAATTCGCAAAATGGGCCGTGGAAATAATGCGGAAGGTTAGGGACAAAATGGTAATATTGAGGAATGTCGAGGGGTAAAACGGGAATTTCACATGAGTTCATGAAAATTCCAAAGAGGCCATATTGGCCATGTGACAAAAAAATGGGAAAAAGAAATGAATGAAAAATGATGACAATTGAGTCATCTTTAATTTCAAGAAAAAGAAAGAACAATCTAGAGAAATTGAGAGAAGGGCATGTGCCTCACATGCTTGGAGGCTTATATATATATATATTCATCTTCTAATTCAAGACAAGAGCAAAAAAAAAAAAAAAAGATGAAGAAGAGCAAAGGGAAGCCAAGGTTCGGCCAAGGCTAGGAGAAAGAAAAAAAAAATTTCAAGCCAACAAACTTTGATCCAAAAAATTCCCTTCTTTTTGAATTCTTACTAAGTTCAAGGCCCTCTTCAACGTGGTATAATTAGTTAAGCAAGAAAACCATTTTGATGGCAAGTGGAACTTTGAAGGAAAAGGTAAGAATTCCATGTTCATTCATACTATGGAAGATTTATAGGTGTTATAGTAAGTAGAATTGAATGGAAATCATGGAATTGTGATATGGTGTGTGAGCCGTGTGCATGGATGGTTTGCAAGGGCAATAATTCAATTGTTTTATCTAGTATTTTAATTATTGTTGATATTATGGATGATTTGTATATGTTGTAGTATGAAGGAATGAATGAAATCCATGGAATATAGAAGTTGTGTTGTAGCCGTGTGGGGTGTATGGTTGGTCGTGTATGTGTAATGTTATGTAGAAAGAATGGATTAACTTTATGTGGTGTGTTGCTTGTTGTTGTAATATATATACAAAAAGATGGAAAGTTCATGGAAATATGTATGTAGTGTTATGGTCGAGAATGGTGATGTTTTGGCAAGTTATGATGAATTGACCTCATGTGATATCCTAGTTGATGTCGTTGTAGATTTTATGATGAAAAATGAGAACTTAACGGTTAGAGATGGAGTAGTGTATGAATTGAATTGAACGATTTG
>NW_026716723.1:0-16793 GCF_029784015.1 Lycium ferocissimum
GGAGGCCAAACGACATTATAAGCTTGGAATTGGAAAACACACCAAAATTGAAAATTGTAGACAATTGAATTTGCTTTCCAACCATAGGTCGTGGGCCATCTGTTACGTCCCGCGTTTTTGCATAATTTAGAAATCATGAGAATAATTAAGACTTGTGTGTTACAAGGCAAGAATTTGGTTTTGTTAATATGCTTATGCCGTTTATGAAATTATTGGTGTAAGGACATCGGGGAAGGCCGAGGGCAAATTTGGAATTTTGGAAATTAGTTTCGGAAATTACAAAACGAGAATTTTAATGAATTGGGCCAAGAAAAATTGAACAAAAATTTGAAGCCCAAGTTGAGGGTGGCCGGCCATGTGCCTCGCCCAAGTTTCCTCCCCCATTTTAAATGGTCATGTGAACCATTGTGACCATTTAATCAAGATATATATCCATGCCTAGCCTTAGAACATTCAAGAAAAATCATTCAACACAAAAAAATTGAGAGAGCAAAGTTTGAAGGGCCATTCGGCCGAACCACAAAGAAAGAAAAAAAAAATTCCCAAGCCCTCTACTTCAATCCAAAATTCTTGTTCTTCTTGAATTCTTGACAAGCTCAAGACGCTCTTCAACGTGATATAATTAGTTTGACAAAAAAGCGACGTTTGTGGAAAGTTGAAATTTGAAGAAAAGGTATGAATTTTATGTTTTATGTTATGGAATAAGTGTATATGTTATAATGATTAGAATTAGACGAGAATTATGTAAGTGAGGTGTGTGTGTGCATGGCGTGTGTGTGTGTATGAAGAGCATGTTGGCCGTGAGCCATGTTGACATGGAAGAGAATGAATTCAAGTTCAATTAGTTTGTTAGTTGTGTTGTTGTGATCTTAGTAATGCAAATGAAGGTTTAATGACTTGAATTGGCATTAGAATTGCTTGTATATGATTATGAGAAATTATGTTAATTTATGTGATTTCTTATAAAGTATGGAATTAAAGTTCTAAATGTGAATTATGATTGTTGTTGATGAGTTTGGAAGGAAGACAATGTGATTTGGAAGCGTTGTTGCAATTTTGGAAGCCTTGGATAGAATATGGAAATTGGCGGGATTGCTTGAAATTATGAATAATGTATGGAACGTTATTGGAATATGTTCGAATAATATTGGACTAGTTAATGAATATGGAAAATGTTGATATTAGTTTGATATTGTGAAGTTTGGATGGAAATTATTCAACTATGTAGTAAAGAAGACTTTTGTGTCATAATATAGTTTATGATGATTGTTGATGTTGTTGGGTTGTTGTTGATTGATATTTTTGGCCGAGATGATTCTCGGGGATGGTATATATATAAGTGCTGCCAAATTTCGGTAGACCAATATGACCTTAAGTCGAATAGCTTAGAATCCATAACTTACTTTTGGTAAACTTGACCATTTGTAGATTCGCTTAAACGGGAGCGAGTTTAAGCGAGCGTAAGACGCGCGTAAGGTATGTAAAGCCTACCTTTCTTTCTTTTGGCATGTCCTAGTCATACTAGGTTAAAATCGGAACCTCGGGAATAACTCTGCTCTTGGAAATCCGAGTTAAACTTTGAGTACTATTCATTCAGCGCAATTGAATTATAATTCCTATATTTGGCTAAAAGAATGCGCAAACCTTAGCAACCTTCGCAAATGTATTTGATTCGCTTCGAAGCTCTTATGAATGACCTTAGGGAGCCTGATGGTTGTAATTTAGGTCCGCCGCCTCAACTTGACTCGAGGTGGGCCCGCAAGTTCCGAGAATTTCTTTAATTGGCTTGTTTGCTTCATTTTCGTACGCTATGAAAAGGAAATGTTTGCCTATGATTTTAAAGTCCGTTTGAAATGTCCTACAATGTTATTTGAACGTCCTTCGCTATGTATGGTGCTAAATTTTCTGAGAATGACCTACGATGCATTTTTCGAAAAATTGATAACTTAAGAGCTCACGACTTTTTGTATATTAATCCCGACTAACTTGATACTTATTTTTGAACTTATGATACTAATGTACATGCTTATGAAAATTATGTGCCGAGTTATGGAACTTATTTTTAATATGCATTATGGCTTCTGCACTACTCTGCTCGTGCCAGTGATTATGATTTCGTTCGCCGGTACCCGGGCCGGCTTTGTAATCGTGCGCCTTATGACAAATTCGGCAGTATGTTGTGTTTCGGTTTCCGAGACCTCGCCATAGGGCCGGTTACCGTATATGGAGTTATGCTGTGATATGGCAGATGATATGATTTGTTCTGTTGACGCGATATGTCGCGATATGTTATGTGTGATACGATATGTGGGATATGATATGTTTGGGGTTTGTACGGAGATTTGAAACCTTCTGGAGTATGCTGTGTTGTGGCACCAGTGTCGGGTGGTAGCCACGTTCCTGAGCGTTATGCACGATTTGATTTGTATTATTTGCTTATGTTTTTACACAGGTTTGATACTCGATTCGGTATCTTCTCTTTGTATTCATATTTCACCTGCGGTTTGGATTTCTGTACTTTACGCTTTACATACTCAGTACTTCCTTCGTACTGACCCCCTTTCTTCGGGGGCTGCGTTTCATGCCCGCAGGTACTGATTTGCGTCCAGGAGACCCGCCAGTGTAGGCTATACATTCTGCTGTCTTGGATTGCTCCTTTTGATCCGGGAGCCTGTTTGTTGGTATATATGCTTCTGCTATGTGTATGCTTTTGTACATTTGGACTATTTGGGTACGACGGGGCCCTGTCCCGTCATATATTTCTGTTCGGAGTCTGTAGAGGCCTGTAGTCATTTATGTGGGTCGAGGGTCCTATGTATATTTGTTTTGGTTGTGACTTGCATCTTTATGCGGTCCTGTTTGGTCTGGAGGCCATAGCGGCCCGTATGTCTGCGTATGTATATATATGTGTTCGGCGATGTATATTCCGCCGCCCTTCTGACTTTGACATGGCATTTTACATCCGCGACCGCTTAAATTAGTATTTATTTGCACGCCTGCTTTAATTAATAATTATGATGTACGAGCCGTGATAAGTTCGATGACTTGATATGAATGTCCGTCCGGGTGTCCAAATAGGGCGCCGGTCCGCGGCCCACGGGGCTGGGTCGTGACACCATCACACGATATCTAAATCAAGAGTTATGACCTTTTTACTGAACTAATACGCAGGTAGAAAAATAAGCCAGCGCGAACGCGCTGACCAGATTTTAGGTCAGTTTGGGCAGATTCTGGAACTCTATATAAGGGGGGCTTACCCCCCTTCTTCATCCAAAAAACCCAGAAAACCCCCCAAATATTCTGAAAATCTCCCACAACTTCTCGACATCAAATTTTAGCCCGGATCAAGTATAATTCCTGAATTCCGGTCCGGGTAGCGTACAGTTGCAACTACAAAATCGTATAGCAACGCGTTTGGCTCAGTTCAAGATGGGAAAAGTGAAGATATAGCAATATTATCGGGAGAAAGGTATGAATCTCTTATTATTAATGCTAATCTTGGTTTACTTACGGGAATAGAGCAATTAGATAGCCGTATAACAGAGTAGTTGGTAGAAAAATCGGATAAATATCATATGAGGTGTCTTATGGAGTATGTTGATGTTAGTGATGATGTTGTTGTTATTGTTGTTATTGTTGTTGTTGGTGGTTGTTGATAACCGTGATTTCGGGCTAGAGATATAAACAGGGAAGATGCTGCCGAAATTTCAGTAGATCCTAGAAAGAGTTAACTTAAAGGCTTAAGGTAAGCACTTGATAATGAGCCTAACGATAGTATGAATTCCCTTGATTGTAGATTTGCGAGTTCGAGAAGTAGAAGTCGAGCGAATAGATAAGCTTCAAGTTATGTAAATCTATCCCTTCTTTCTTTTTGTTATGAATTACATAAAGTGAACAAACGACGAACACACATGACTCCAATGAATTCTAGTTCTCAGTGGTACTTGACATGACAGTTGCCTTTGATTCTCAAGTGTTGGTTCATTCTAATTATTCTATTGAGTATCATATGATGATTCATTTTGTACATGATTATTCCTAATATTCTACTCGTGCACGGTTTTTATTGCATCTCTTTGAGTCCCTCGCTGAGGGGCGGGTACGTATTCGTGCACATTGTCATTGCATTATTCACCGGGTCCTCGGCTAGAGGGCCGAGCATATATATTATATATTTCACCGAGTCCCATTGTCACGACCCGACTAGGGGCCGTGACGAGTACCCGATACTTGTACCGAGCACCCCTTACCTATCATTTTACCTGTACTTCTTAGCAAGTCGTGTGAACAATACCGTATTTTTTTTTCTCGAACTGAACATTAACATCAGCAGCGTCATTATGAACATAGACTAGTTAGCTTCGCCATCGCTTCATACAACAGCATTAAGATGCCAAAATACCACATATTTAATGTACATAACTGGTGTACATATACGTCTACGAGCCTCTGAGACATAGTACCCTTATACACGAAGGGGCCGAGTACTGTCGTGCCCGAAAATATATACACAAAAGAATACCACGGAAGTGAGGCTCGGAACAACCCGGGATCCGTCAAGTACGGTGGTAGAGCTCTAAGGATCAAATCCGCACGTCTGGCCGACTGCGCGGCATGAAACACGGCGTCCACAAGAAGGGACGTCGGTACGAATAGTGTAAGTATGTAAGGCATGGATAGTAATATGCGAAAAACATAAATCATGTATAACAACATAAAAGAATTACAACACATGTTACGGGATAGAAACATAACGTACATATAAGTGCCCTTGCGGATGCGTGCTTTCTTAACTTTCCTTATTCATATATACATATATACATAAGAATAGAATATGTCATATTGCCGGGCGTCGGCAGCCGATCCATTTAACCATGAATATGCACGTCCGCGTCCGGCATCCGCGTCCGGGACGATATCATACCATGTAATGCCGCTAACCGATCGGTGGATATGCGTATATAACGCTCGCACTTATCTCCATCTTCCCCGTAAATATATGAAAATTTCATGTATAAATATCGGCGTCTAAGCGCCTGCTTTTTCATCATATACATATACTCGTATCATATACATATATCGGCGTATAGCGCTACGATTCTCTTGTCATATTCACATACTTACGTCATGTATATTTATCGGCGTCTATATAGCTCCGATTCGTTATCATATACATATACGTATGTCGGCACACACATCAACCGGGGTCATAAAGCATAATTCCAGGTATTTAGAATCCTTAGAATGGTCATTACCTACAATAGAATTGGGATATCCAGAAATAGTTTAACATTCTCATGTTTTCGTTTTTATAGCAAAGTATATCGTCTACATATCTAACGTAGGCACTCTCCTCATCTTTGACTTCATCGTTATCGCTATAAGATCACATTCATCATGGATACACTTGCACTAGGATGATACTATACTTATCGTTTCACAATCGGGACAAGAGTCAAGGATTTCCTTAGGATTCTACTCCAAAGCAAGCCAAATGAAACAATAAGGAAAATCCGGGAGCACTGGGCCCACCTCGGGTCAAATGAGGCGGCGCACACAATTTACGTGTAAGACGTTTCATGACATTACTTATGAGAGTTTTAAGGTAATCGGTCTCATTTACGCAAGTTCTAGAGGTCTAAGAAGTTTTCCAACATTTCGCACCATTTATAGTTCAATTTTACTGAATGAATAGTAGCGAATTTCAATCTTGGATTTCGAGAAAAGGAATGGTCCCCGAGGCCCGTATCCAACTTAGTACATCTAAGACATGCCATAGAAAGAAGGGTGAAGCCTTACATACCTCCTTCCGCTCCTTTTGCTATTCCAAATTCACGTCGCAATCTCGTCGAAATCACCAAAATTGGCCATGTTTACCAAAACTCTTATAGGATTCTTAGAGTTAGAATCTTAAGGAAACACTTGGCTACCGAAATTTCGGCAGCACTTCCTTTGTAGATATACCATCCTCAACATTGATATAGCCAAATCCTCGTCAACCACAATCGGGAATTCAAACCCGGCCAAACTATTAACATAATTTAACAATCACACTAGCAATTCACATATTCCATTCAAGATGCATGGTCTCGATTTACTATCGCCTTCCAAGACCTTCCGACTTCAATGAACACATTAGCAACCTTATAATATATGTTCCAACAACATCATTCCAATACCATTTCATGCTACCCATGCAAGAACATTATTTTTTTCAATATACACAATCTTCCAATTACCAACACTTCACCAAACTTGTCAAACCTTTATTTGCAATATGAAATCTACAACACAACAATTAAGATATTAATTACAACTCGCTCATTATTCTTTCACAACTCACCAATATACACGACTATACATCAAATATACACGGCCACATACACACCACACACTACACGGCCATATCATGCACACACACACCACTACATTCTATCCAAATTCATTCCACTTCCATTTTCCACATATCATTCACAACAATAACAACCAAACACTAATTAAGATAATTGAAATATGATTCCTACACATATATACACATGCTACACCTCACGGCTACAACACAACATCAATATTCTTCATGAATTTCATCCACTTTCACATACTACAACATGCATAAATATTCATAACATCTAAAGGAGATGAATTCTCACCTTCTCCTTGATCCTTCAACTTAGCCAAAGTTGTAACTTCAAGAACTTGTGTTTTCTTGCTCCAATGATTACTCCACCTTGTTAGGGACCCTTTACTTAGTAGGAAATAATTTTTGGAGAAATTTTTATCAATTTTTCTTGGAAATTTTCCTCTTGGCCGAAAGGCCCTAGAACTTTGCTCTCTCTTTCTCTTGTTCTCTTTCTCTTGAAACTTCTTGAAAGTTATGAGATATGGATGGAAAGTCACCTTTTATTTACCAAAAATTTTAATTCCAAATGGGCCTAGCCACTTGTATGGCCGGTTGGGCCTCTTTTCCTTTACAAAAAATTTCAAGCCCAATTATATTTTGGGCTAGTTCTTGTAATTCATGAAAATAAATTTTTTCCAACTTCCAAATTTGCCCTTCATCTTTCTCCATGTTTCCACGAGTCGTATTGCAAATTTCCCTTTATGCCCTTGACCTTCCTCATTAATTCCACTTCTAAATTTTTCACAAGCAACTCATATACCAGACAAAATAAAATATGGCCTTGCTTGTCGTCTTCCCGCGATTGTCTCGAATTATCCGATTATACAAAACGCGGGATATAACACCCATAATGGGCTGGGTACGCTGTATATTTCACCGAGTCCTATAATGGGCCGGGTACGCTATATATTTCACCGAGTCCCATAATGGCCGGGTACGCTATATATTTCACCGAGTCCCATAATGGGCAGGGTACGCTATATATTTCACCGAGTCCCATAATGAGCTGGGTACGCTATCTATTTCACCGAGTCCCATAATAGGCCGGGTACGATATATATGTATATGACTTCTTTCACCGAGTCCCATAATGGGCCGGGTACGGTATATTATATATATATATATATATATGACTCATCTGCATAAGGTACAGATACTTTGGTATTCCTTGATTATCATACTTGTCTCATGTCATCTTTTACTCAGTCATTAGCTTCATTACTGTACTTCATGCTTTACATACTCAGTACATTTTCCGTACTGACCCCGTTTCTTTAGGGGCTGCATTTCATGCCCGCAGGTACAGATTCTCAGTTTGGTGATCCTCCGGCTTAGGACTTCTGCTCAGCTTCTTGGAGAGCTTCATTGTTCCGGAGCTTGAGTCATTTTGGTACAGATCCTTTTGACATAGACTTTGTTATACTCTTAGAGGTCTGTAGACACATGTGGGTTGTGTATATATGGTTTGGTCATCTATACAGATGTAGTTCGTTTTGGATATTCCCGCGTATAGTGGCAGCCTTGTCGGCTTTCATATTGTGTGATGTTTGGTTAACTGTAACTCCTCAGGAGACAGGTTTATTCTGGTATATGGGATTATAAGTTTACAGCATGCTTTTACAAGTTTCCACATTGTCCTTAGTATCAGTCTGATTATATCTAACAGGTTCGTATACGAGTGTCCAACTCGGACATTAGTCATGGCCCATCGGTTTGGGTCGTGACAACAGTGGTATCAGAGCAGTTCATCCTCGGAGTGTCTACAGACCATGTCAAGTAGAGTCTTGTTTATTGGTGTGTTGTGCACCACATCTATAAACAGGAAGCTACAGGGCATTTAGGATGTCATCTTTCCTTCTTACTTTAGATCGTGCGATAGAGCCAGAGTCTAGGAAAGATTGCTTCTGACCCCTTTTTCCTGTAGGTAAGCACAGATTGATAAAGATAAAGAGATCAGCCTCGGACAATGGAGGTGTCAAGAAGAACCCTAGAGCAGATTCAGGACCACAGGCTCCGGGACAGAGCAGGAGGAGCCTCAGCTATTCCATTGAGATTGATCCCTCTGAGGACCCCGCGACGATTCCACCAGAGTTTCTGACTTCTAGAGAGGAGGCTCCACTGGAGGGCAGCTATGACACGGACCCATCCGAAGGTTCGTATGGAACACTGGAGGAGGAGATCCCAGAGGTGGTATCGGTACGGAGGCGGGATTCCCCGAGGTTGCTCCTATGGCGAGCACTATGTTGGCTAGCTACGCAGAGTGTTGCGATTATTCCAGCCCTTTATCTTGGCCGTCAGTGAACCAGGAGGTGCCCGAGTATCCGTATTCCTCGGATTCAGATGAGAGAGATGAGGAGGGCCAGACTAGCCGGTGGTGGGAGGATAATGGAGAGCCCTATATAGCCCTCTAGACCGAGCCCAGGGCAGGTCGGTTACAGGTATATGAGTTTTTATTAGAATTTCCTATGTGCGTATATAATTACTTCAGGGTAATACTGAATAATGATGAGCGTAAATCCTAAAGAGGACCAGTGACTTAAGTATTTGGAGGTAACTACGGTTAAGATGTTTTCGCCACCATTGGGAGTCTTGAAGTTTAGGATGACAAGTAGTCATACATGCAGATTGAAGGTGATGATTGAGGATTTTAAAGGCGCAAGTAGCATTTGCTTAGTCGGAGAGTAAGGGATCCTCTTAATCCGGAGGGAGATGCATTACGAGAATTTAGTGGAATCCGTTAGAATTTTAACTTATTCTAGGGCTTGTGATAAAGGTCACGCAGTATGGTGGATGCGATCATACTAGCACTAACGCACTGGATCCCGTTAGCACTCCAAGGTTAAGCGTGTTGGGGTGAGAGTAATGCTAAGATGGGTGACTTCCTGGGAAGTGTACTAAAAGTCTTACAAATTCAGACATAAGAGACAGATGCGAAGCTAGAGTAGCCTAAGGGAAATTGGAGTATGTGGAGTGGTTGGAAACATTAAAAGGTCGCGAAGGACGAGGCGGACTAGATCGGCAACGAGAAAGAAGGTGCATCACAGCTCCAGAATTAGGATAAGTTCAAATAGTATTTGGAAATACTTTGCAAGAGAGGCTTTAGTAAACATATATATGTATGTGTATGACATCCCATATGTAGCCGCGCCAACTGGTATGTGTGTTCTAGCAACCGACTTTGCTATATACTTCATTGCAGGTTAGAGTTGGAAAGTCCTAATGCAATAACATCAGGGAAAGGAAGAAAGTAAGTATATAGAAAGTAAAGAGATTAGAATGTCTTGGGTAAGAAACAAGGGTGAGTGAAGCTTCCAAGAGAGACGACGGGCAAGGCAAGGGATTCTTTGGGCAAATTTCAAAGGTAGGCAAGCAAAGGGGATAAAGGATGGTAGTATGTAATAAAAGGCGAATGTGTGGGGTCAGAGAACAGACTTCGATAAGTGGGACTAAAGGATAGTAACCACAAATAGGGATGTGAAGTAAGAGAGAGAATGATCAGGCCTTGCAACGATACTAAGAGATTTTCAGCTCTCGAGGGGTATATAAAGAGATAAATGTGTAGTTATACAGACACGGATGCATCAGAAACGGAGAAGCTTTCCTAAAAGATGACGAATTTGCGCGTTTAAATGAAGATTTCACGAACTTCAGGGGAAATATTATAGAATAACAAGTGGAGAAGGGCGCTCGAGGAGGAAGGAATTCAAGAAAGGTTAGAGGATAAAAGCAGGAAAGGTCTACTAATGGGCTGATCAAAAGGAGAGGAGAGAAGGGAAAGGAAAAATTGAGCAATCACCGAGGACGAGCGAGAGGATAATGAATTAACAAGCTAACCGGAAGGTAGTACATCGATAACTTAGGATGAGGATAAAGAACACCGAGATTCGAATATAGAGGAAACAAAAGGGTGTATGGAAATATTCATAAGTATGGACTAGCCTTGGTGGCAGGAAGGAGAAGAAAGAAGAGAGTATATTGTAGGGATTTCACGACACAAACAAAATTGGCGACATCTTTTGGAAGAACTCGCATAGATGTGTCACCCAATTTACGATAGGGTGTGATGGGCGCCGACCTTACAGGGGCGGCGAACCCTCTGACTATCGTAATACTCAGAATCATACTGGGCCCTTAGCCAAAACACAATACATAATGAAAGTTTTTTTTTTTTCCGGAAACATCAAACATGCTTTTCCTCTGTTCAGATCAAACAAAACTTGTAACATATGTAAAACTTATAATACGACACATAATAATACGTCGGCTTACATACACATAATCGACATCTTATACCCACGACACGTAGCAAGTCTCTAACACGAACATGAAACCATAACATAATAATCGACTCGGCGCCTCCGGAGAAAATGGAGCTCGCCAATCCGCTGGAACATCTTCTACTAATATCTTGACTCGCACAGGTGTGCTGCGCGGCATGAAACGCGACCCCCGAAGAAAGGGGTCGGTACGGAATATGTGCGAGTATGTAAAGCATGGAATACATGAAACGAGATCATATCCAAAACGAGGAGTACGAGAATATGTGCATAATAAATAGTCGAATAAAATACGTGCATACGTAATACAAATAATGCGTAAGAGTGTCGAAGACGGACATAATAATCGGAATGCTCAAAATACTTAGCTTTCTTTCGAAAATCATTTTGTCTCGTATGTATATAGGATAGAACATATCACGATGGGCGCGTTAGCGATGTGGGATTCGCACTATACCGATGTGGGATTACTTTGAACGGTGCGGAATTTGCCTACGCCAGGTTTGCCCCGTTGGGTTTGCCCGGCAAGCTCTCGAAACCGACGGATCATGTTTCGAATTCGTGTACGTATCACGTAACGTGTCCGGCCCTCCGGTGAGGGACTCGGTAGCGGGGAATCATCGGTTATCATAACATCACGAGACGAGAATCATCGGATTATCAAATTATCACATCTTAGACGAATCATCATATTGTCGTATCATCGGATTAAACATAATCGGAGTTGTCGCATTATCGAACGGATTCACTACATTGTCGGATCAATCGGTTGTCGTATCATATACTATGCGGTCCGTTATGGACCGGCGGACGGAACGTGGTAGCCACTCGCCTTGGCGCCTGACTCGTCATACTTCGAAAGTTTTCATATCTCTGCATCTCCGTCACACGTCGTCACATCATATCATAATATCGAAACTCATCATACTTCGGTAACATATCATATCATATTAGCTCGTCATACTTCGGAAACTCATCATACTTCGCATGGTGCGCACGATAATACGACCCCGGAGACTCGGCGAAGGGAATAACAAAAATGTGCGCGAGCGTAATCGTGGGATCTATATGCCATTCAAACATTCATACAGACTTAACGGAATAGTCAGACAAATTATCTTTCACAATCCAATAGCATTAATCATAGCAACTCTCTTGCGGATATTATTCGGAATTATATCAAATAAAACTTTATCAATCTTAGTTACGTATCAAAATCATATGCATACGGATTCTCATTTCATGCATTTACACAGACTTACCGAAATTTTCAGACAAATTATCATTTACAAACCGATGGCATTGACCAAATCAAATCTCTTCCAGATATTATCCGGGACTTATCAAATAGAACTTTAGGCATCATAATCACGTATCAGAATCATATATATACGAATTCTTATTTCAGACTTAACAGATAAATAAGTGATCACATGCGGGGGTCGGATTGTTAACTTTATTAGGTTCTTTTAATAAATTGTCATACTACATAACGCAAGAATATCTTGCGGGCCACGGACAAGTATCCCACCGGCAGAGCCCCTACGAACATTATAATCTTAGTACGCTACGGAACCTCCTGCGGACGAATCGAAGCGATCGAGCCTTCCCCATGGAAGTTACGGACGTTCGTAGTTTCAAACTCTTTTATAAACAAATTTTTTTTCATGCATATTCATTTTTAATCTACAAAGGCATAAGGACCACAATTTGACTACATTATAAATACGGATATCAAGAAACAAATAGGAATCGGACATGCTCGGATCGCGAGAGTAGAGTTACCTCGGGTAATGCATCATCGCCTATTCATACTAAGACATGCCAAAGAAAGAGAGGTGAGCTTTACATACCTTGGCCGCTCCAAGCTAATCGACTTACGTCTCGGCTCCCTCGACCTACCATAACGTCATAGGCCACCGGCAGTAGCCATAAGCATTGAAGAACCCAATTCCAAACCACCACTTTGTCTACGGAAATTTGGCGGCACCTCACTTTTATAAATCCATCAACCCTGAGGAAATTTAACTCGCCAATTATTCAAGCAACCCAACCAAGCACAACCATCGAACAAGATTTAAGAATATTCCAAGCAATTCGTAAAATATTTCAAAATAGCCCGTGCAATACACAATACACCGAAACCATCCCAGAAAACTTCGACGACACATTTCTTTCTTTCAAATTCATCAACTATACCAACAATTCACACCTTGACAACATTATTTTCCATAAATCCATGAAACTATATACAATTCACGTCAACTTCGGCAACATGCTACAATGAATATAGCTTGTTAGAACCGTATTTCATGCATTGGAATAATCAGGATTAATTATGATAAGTTAAGGACGAGACTATTAAAGGGATGCAAAGTCGAGACTTTTGACCTTCGATTTTATTTTTGGACATAAGTTGTTCATGAATTTGTTGGTATCGAATAATTAGGAGAATTTGGGACCAAAAGTGATAAAATTGAAAGTTGAAAAAGTCATCCATTTTCTATGGTTAGTAGTGTAAGTGTGGGTGTTGGCCCGCACAATGTGTGGACAATTTTAATTGGTCCAACACATGGTGTGGGCCAAGGGGAAATTGTACACTTCATATAATGGCAAAAGATGACCACTAGTCTTCGTTTACGCTGACACTTAGAAAAAAATAAGAGAACAAGAAGTTGAAGGAGCAAGAAGCTCTCGGCCAAGGGCCAAAAATCAACTCCCATTTTCAAGCTCTTACAAAATTATTTCCTTGATGTAAACCACTATTTTTGAGGTCCCTAAGTAGCGTGAAAGTGTCGTTGGAGCGATCAACCCGCTAGTTTTCATCTTTGGAAACCTAGCCTCTTGTGGAATTGAAGAAAAAGGTAAGAATGGATTATGTTTTATGTGTTGTAGAGGTTGTATGTATGTTCTAGTATGTTAAAATGAAGTAAATTCATGAAATATGGCATGTTGAAGTGGAGGTGGTGAATGTAGTATTGAGCCGTGTAAGTATGTGTGTGTTGTGTTGTGTTGTGTTGTGTTGAAACTATGAATTAATGTCTAGTTAGCATATTATGATCATTGTAAGGTAAAGAACGATTGAGAATCATCCATATATGTATATGTGTAGTGTTGGTCGAAATGGGTCATATTATATGACAATGAACGAATTAATATCGCTTAATGTTTTAGTCGTCGTCGTTATGAATTCTATGTTGGAAATGAATGTTTAATGACTCAAATTGATGTTGTAATTGTTGCGGACTGATTTGGAGATTATTGTACATTTAATTTAATTTATATATTGATGAGAATGGCATTATTAGAATGTGAATTGTGGATACAAATCATGGTTTGGAAAAGAGGAACATGTTGAAGGGGTGTCTCGGGTTTGGGGGCTGCTCTCGGCTGGATTGGGGAAAAATTTGGATTGTTGGAGATGTTGTATGAATTGCTTAGAATGTCTTTAAATATTGTTGGTATGGGTTCGGGTTAGTATGTGAATGTATAAGCGTCGATGTTGGTTTGAAGGTAAGCCGTTGAATTGAAATTATGAATGTTGTTGAATGATGGAAAAAGAGAGCTATTATTGTTGCGTTGCCTTTCGGATTGGTTGTTGATGTTGCTAGGTTGGTTATTGTTGTTGTTGTTGATTGATTTGGCGAGAGTTAAATTCTCGGGGTGCCTTTTTTATTACGGAAATGCTAATTTATTAGAATTAAGGGCAAATTTGGAATTTAATGCCCCAGGTCTTTAGCTAATGTTTGGCATTTTATGACTTGTTTGTAGACCTTGGGCAGCCGAATCGTAGGTTGGATTTATCTTGAGTTTGGATCATATTGGAGAGCGTTTGAGGTATGTAAAGCCACCTTCTTTCCTTGGCATGCCTTAGTTAAAAATAGTATGACACGAACTTGGAAACTCTATTCTTCCTGCAATCCGAGCATGTCTATGATACGCGTTGTTTCTCGATATTCATATGTTGATATAATGAAATATTGATCCTTATGTCCTTGGAACTACTAGTTTACCAAAGTTGCATGAAAGTTTGATTTCTAAAAGAAGTTATTCTTTAACGATTCAAAAACTACGAACGCCATAACTTTCTGGAAAGAAAAGCTCGGATTGCCTGGAGATTTTCGTAGAAGGTTGTATGATGTTAGACGAGTATGTTTTCCATAAAAGCGGAACCCCGACTCGGGTCTACACTCGCCGTGGGTCCGCAACGTTCCTTTATGTGATTTCGATAACTTTTGAAAGAAAATGTTATAATTATTATTCCGATTTCAATTATGACTATTTTACTTATCTTTTGGATTTATGACAATGATTTTATGCATATGATTCCTCGCGACTCCGCTCGTGCATTAATTTATATCTTTCGCTAGGAGTCACGTAGGTTCTGTTGTCGTGCGCACCTTGTTATACTGCGGTGTTATCTTTTGTGATTATGGTTCGTAGAGCCTCGATCGGCGGGTTCGGCTATAGTTGGTGTTATGCTATGTATGGCGTATCTTTTGTGTTTGATATGTGACGGGCATACGGAGATTTGAAACTTACGGTGTTATCTTGTGTTATGGCGCTATCGACGAGCGGGCGACCATATTTTACGTGCCTATGCATGATTCGCATTTTTAAAGTAAACATTTTGATATTTTTGGAAATGCGTTTATCTTCACAGCCTTACATTTCGATTTGGACTCGAATTTGTATTCTATATTTTCTACTTTGCATACTCGGTACATATTTCGTGCGACCCCGCTCTTCGGGGGGCTGCGTTTCATGCCGCCGGTACGGACGCACGGTTTGGTGATCCCTTTGTTTAGGACACCTGTACTGCATTGTTGAGTGCTCATAGCATTAGAACGTATTTTTGGTATATATTCGTTCGTTGCATTTGTATATATTTGTTCGGGGTTACGGCGGGGCCTGTCCGGGTCTTATGATTAGTTTGTCTTGTTTAGGGTGCAGTGGACATGTGTGTGGGTTGTGCCTATACGTACGGTTGTGTTTGTATGATATATGTTTTGGGCGATTCCGTTATTGATGGTGGCGGCTCTCGGCTTGCGTTGTATATGTTTTTGGGCCGTTGTGCCCATTTGATAGCCTTGTCGGCTTTGATATATATACGGTTGTGTTTTGAGATGTGTTTGCGACAGTTTGATAAATTCTGAGACAGCGTTTGATATTTATATCTATATAAGTCATCTGTTTGCGACTCGGATTTGTGATTGTGTTTGGGTGCCCAATTCGGGTACTAGTCACGGCCCACGGGGTTGGGTCGTGACAATAACTTCACTTCAATCATTTAGACCTTCATTATCAACATAGAATCCATGGCGACATCAACCAAAAATGCTAAATGAAATTAGTTCATTCATTGCCGTACAAAACGACCTTTCAAGCCCACGACTCCAACACGCTTAACTTCGTGAATTTCATTCGTTTTCTACACATTACAACAACACAACATGATAAATTCACTTAATTCATTACTCCTACACATCACCACGTGTATACGGTCAATTACTAACCCACGGCTCAACTCACAACATCCATATCTTCATGATTTTTTATTCATTTCCACATCTTACCAATATCCCGGAAACATCTATAAGACATGTAAAAAGAAGATCAAAACTCACCGCTTCACCACTTAACTCCTCCCGCTCGGCTAGGACATGTTACGTCGTACCACGATCTTACGGGTGTGATGGGCACCCGACCCCCATATGTCGGGCCAAAGAGCGAGACCCGGCGACTCTTATTACTCGCATATTCTCTTTGGATGCTTAAATCAAATAAAGGTAAAATACATAGTAAAATTTTCAAAATTTCTTTTTGACGTTTCCCAATTTAAACACGATTACGTAAGCGTAAAGACTGCAATAACATAATGCGTAATAAAAATATATTAGCTAATGTACCCACTCTCAAAGCGACACTCGGACTCACGACTGCATGTACGCAAAGTCTCTAACTTTGAACAAGCGCAAACGGCACGTATAATCGACTCGGCGGCCTCCCGGTACAAATGGAGCCTACCCCCATTCATTTTGGGAAAGTCTTCAAAGTGCTCTTTTCTTGTCCAAATGTCCCGCGGCATGAAACCCGGGGCCCCCAAAAGGGCGTCG